>NW_009189142.1:0-15401 GCF_000690835.1 Fulmarus glacialis | reverse complement strand
GAGGATGGGTGGGTGGTTTGGGGGAGGGGGCGTGTTCCTCCTGCTTCTCCGACAGAGCGAGATCTTCCTTAACTCCCGGGGGTGCGGATGGGGTCGGGGTCGTGAGCGGCTCCTCTTGTGTCTCCCCAGCTGGAGGGGACGCCGCCGGCGTGGAGCTGCAGCCCGAGGTGGTGGAGCCGCGCTGGGCAGCCCTGGGGAGCCCCAGCAGCGAGAAGGTAGGTCGCGCCCAGCGCTTGATTTACATTTTGTTTTCAAACCTCCGTATCGTTTCCAGGGGGAGGAACGACGTCGCGGTTAGGACAGGACCTGGCGATGTCTGTTTTGTTTTAAGCTGAGCTCTGTGACAAGCCGCAGGGATGAGCCAGAAAGCCCATCTGCAGCACGGGGAGCCGCTGCAGCTCCTCCAAACCCCGGGAGGGGCTGGGTGAGCTGGCTGGCACATCTCGGGCACCGAGTGTGAGACTGCTCCTGGCCATTTGCATTCACCTGTGCAAAGGCTTGTAATCGTTTGCCCTCTGGCATGACTTAAAGCCTAGATCAAGTCTACCTGACCTATGTATCTGTAATAGGGGAGTGAGGCAATACAATTCACCCCATTAGGAGAAATTTCTTTACTGAAAGAGTGGTCAGGCCTTGGAACAGGCTGCCCAGAGAAGTGGTGGAGTCACCATCCCTGGAAGTATTTAAAAGACATGTAGATGAGGCGCTTAGGGACATGGTTTAGTGGGTATGGTGGTGTTGGGTTAACGGTTGGACCTGATGATCTTAGAGGTCTTTTCCAACTTTAATGATTCTGTGATTCTATGATTCTATTCTATAATCCCTGGCATTTAGGGAACAGCTGAATAGAGGCATCTGCTTTAGGAGATGAATCCCAGCTGTAAGGGTGCTTCACTAAGAAAAGCCAGCCAGCAGCTCAGGTGTGTCTAACTGTGTCTTAGGCACTGTATGTATTGATATAGATCTCACCCCCATTTCTCTTACGTGGACAGATGAAGTGGTGTGTCAGTGGTCTGCAGCCATTCTGAGAACTGCTGGGGTGCCAGGTTTAAACACCAACCACAAACCGCAGTTCAACTTCCCAGCATTTGCATTGCCACAATCAAGAAGTTATCCGTTGCATAATGAAATGAAAGAGGAAAATCCAGATGGTGTTATTTACGTTGTGAACAAGAAAAAGGGAAGCTGCAGCGTTATACTAAAGAAAAATCATGACATCTCGCCATAAGTGGTGTTATTTTGGGATTTATGTCCTCTCCATATGATAAGACTTTCTAAAACTTTTTATTGTGTCATATTAAAAAAAAAAAAGCTACAATGACTCTCTCATGATCTTAATTCTCTTTAAAATGTCCTTGCAGTGCTGCCTGGAAGTTTTGGTCCTCTCTATTATCGATAGTGATACAAATACATCTGGACAGCATTTCCCCTTATACAAATTTGCTGGGTCTCAGGGGTCGTACTTGGTTTATTTCAGGCAAGTTTCTGTTGGCTCTAAAACCAGTGTTAGCAAAGCTTACGTACAGCTGGGACATTTCAGTTACACAGCAATTGATGGACTCTGAAGTAGTGGGATTATTGAAGGAGAAGGGAAAGTATTATTAGTAATAATGATGTTTGCACGACCTTTGAAGAGAATTTTATGATGATGGAGACCCTCAGACCCCCCCAGTTATGGGCAAGGCAACCTCCATTGCTTACATGTTAGTTAGCAAAACAACAGACCTACCCTGAGATGTACTGAGCACCTGTGATTCAGTAAACTAAACTCAGCCCTTTGGAATTAGCCCTTGGTTGTATATAGTAAATGTATTAACTTGTTTTGCATCATCTGTGTGGGCCTGGTGCAATGTCCTGGAAACTGAAGGAAAGGTGAACAAAACCCAGAATACGAGCAGGGAGCTGATGAAAGGAGAAGTTTGTAACTGAGCTTGGAATTGATGAAGTGGCAAGTGACAGTATCTCTGGGCTGACAGATCTTTCATCAGAACATCCCATTCAGTCAGCCTTGCTTTATTTTGCCTTCAGTTGATCTGTTCTGCAAAATCCCCTCCAACACTGAATTAGGAAATACTACGGGTTGATCATCTCGCCCCCCCCCCCCCCAGCTGAATAGAGAAGTCTGTTCTTTTCAAATGGGTTATTTCTCTTCTGGAGACTTTATTCATCCATTTCCTTTATGAGAAAGCACTTCGACTCAGAAATCCCCAGTTGACCTTAGCTAGTGATCCTGCTTTGAGGGAGGTAAAACTGGAGACCTCCAGAGGCCCTTCTAGTTGGTCCTCTAGAAAACATATTCTGTACTTTCAGTCTTTTGAATGAATTTTTTTTTTTTAAATGCTGGTTTTAGTGCATGCATTTGCCATTGCACTAAGAAATTAGGGTCCTTTCTGTTAACACCAGTAGGCCTTGGGGAGCCGGCTGTCCTGTGTCCTCATTTGGAGCTGTAGGCAAATTGCAAACTGGGGCTGTGCCCGTGTGCTTGAACACTCTAGAAAGTTGCTGTCATGGTTTCCAGTCCCTTGGCAGCCTGGGACTAATACAAAAGCAGCTGTGAAATACTGTCTGCACAATGGCTAGAGCCTAAAGATGTCTAAGGGACCCTGTTGCATGCCTTTTATTGGCATTTTCTGCGAGTAAAGGAACTATGAAAATCTCAGAAAGAGGCGTGATTCCTCCTGTCCTGAAATAGGCTCCTAAAAATGTCTTTTTCTGCTGTGACAACAAAGGAAGCTTTGGTTAACTAGATCATATATTTGACTTGTAAACTTCTGGGTTGTCCTGTGATGTGGTTCTGAGCATAGCGTACAGCAGAAGGGGGGTGCAGCGCACCCCTCCCACCCAGCTGCACCTCCAGGCGCTCCAGCACCAGGACTTGTTGCCTCATCTGAGCCCATTATTCCTCCTGAGACACCAGGGTCACTAGCTCAGATACGGTCCCATCTCACCAGCATGCCTGTACTGCTTCCCGGCTCTGCGTGGCTGTGCCGTGGGGATGCAGCAGTGTGCCTGGAGCTGGGAGCCACCATGACCCGTCCCTTCCCTTCCCCAGCACTCCACGTCTGAAGGTAGGAGGAGTGGTTTAAGGTCAGCTGCAATTTCCAGGGGAACAATTTGTGTTTCTGGATGTGTTCGTAATTATGGTGATGTATGAGTAACAGGCACCATCTCTTTTGCACACAGCATCCATTCAGAGCTGAAGTTAAGGTAAAGGCAGGAGGCCAGGAGCTCATCTTGGAATTGGAGAAAAATGGGTAAGTGCGCTTGTGCCTTGCATTGTGGTCTCTCTAAAATAATGAATAAGGATTACAGTGAAGTCAACAGGAAAACCTCCACTGACTTCAGCAAGGTTTTGATAAAGACAGGATGAGGAAGTCCTTTTCTGGATTTCAAGGTTATTCCAGGTCTGAGTCCCCACTGATGTTAATCAGCCAAGCAGCACTGACAGTAACAGAGCTTTGTCAGCAAAAAGCAGGCTGTGACCTGGCCCTCAGTGTGTAAACTTATTTTTGCGTCATAATTCTTACTACATTAACTAGAAAATGTTGCTGATATGAAGTGCACTATTTACCAAATAGCTCAATGCTTTAGAGTCAGTGTGACTCTAATGAGGATTTCATTTGCTGTGATCTGAAGAGGTCCTGCTCCGTTTCCTAGGAGAAACGATCTGACAGTTTCAATTCCATTAGTGCCCTTCATGCTAAAGCAGACTGAAAAATGCTTTTGCATTAACTGAAATGCAACCTCCTCTCAGGCATGATACAGCAGTGCTGTGTGATATCATAGGGCGTGATGTGTATTGAATTCAGCTGAAGCTGCAGGAGATTAAGGTAGGTAGAAGGATTCTGGTCTGGAGGCTGCTCCAGAGGCTCTCTGCCCTGTGAGTGCATTAGTTTCCAGTGGTGGAACAGCAGCTGGAAATATAGCTGCAAGAAGCTTGTCTTTGCTAAGCAGTCCACTTGCACTGTTGGTGTTTGTTTTATTTATTTTTAAATGGGTCTGAAGATTTATCTATGGAAACACAACCAAATGTTTGTCTACTAGAATCAGTAGGAATAATAATCTTGGAGTAATGACCCTGGTTATATTTTAAATGTATTGTATGGACATCCCAACCACAGAGCTTGGGGGCTCAGCTTTCCTCCTGAAAGAATGAAGTGTCAGAAGATCTTATTAGTTCAGATGGCAGTGCATAAACCTAAATGATATTAATGGCATTTTGGAGGAAAACCAGATTTTTCTTGGCACTGTCTGCAGTAAAGACTGAAATCTGATGGCTGATGAAAGGCAAGTACAGCCTACGAGGTGTTTTCTGTAATAGGCCACATAAACTACTGGGAGTTGCAGCGCTGCAAAAGCTGGACGTTTTTCCCAGTCATGCACCTGTGTAGAACTAAACAGCAACAGCTATAAATTCTGTGTGTTTTGGCATCTCTCGGCTGGGAAATAGAGAAGTGGTAGAAGAGACCAGGCAACATAAGCATTGCTAACTCAGTCCTGTCTAATGCAGGAGAAATAGCTGTTGCTGACAACAGTAGTCAGCAATGCCAGTCTCTGAACTGAACCTGGAAGCAACGTAACTGCTAATGCTGGAGGGGGGTCTCCTTCCTGGTGGAAGGACTGTCAGGTCTTGCATATTCTGCAGTCGCTATGCAAAGGTGAATTTATTTCTGGCACAGCAGAAGCTGGCAACAGCAAGGATCCATTAATCCATTTGTGCTCCAAGCATGATGACGTAACCTCCAGGTGCCTTGCGGGAGCGGTGCTGTGCTATTTCCAGTGCAGACAAACTCATTGCTGGTGTTAGTAAACAGAATTATAATAATAGAAGATTTCTATTGTGTTTATTTCCTGAAATGCATTTTCATTCATTGAGATGTATACAGACAGGCTTAAGCGTGCACACACACTTCCACTGCAGGATGAATTGCCTTACTAGGACTGATGAAATACAGCAAGTGGTTTGGAGTTTTTTATTTTTATTTTCTGTGGAAAATGCAGGTGATTCATAGATAGCAGTGCTTCACATGGGAGTCTTGCCAGGCCTCAAGTCCTTGTTCAAGAAAGGTGATGGCACGATCCCAAAATGCAGGTCTGAACTTGATTAGATGAGAGGCTCTGGAGAGCCACCACTTTTCAGAGACTTGCGGAGGTGCAGAAGTAGTTTAGAGACACTCAAATTAAGGAAGAAATGATGAAACAAACAAAAACATGAAGTCCCTGGGAGCCCTGTGGATGCTGTAATTATCAGCATCCATAGAGCACTTCTAAGTTGATGAAAACCACTTCTCCTTGTCAAAGGTGCAGTGAGGTAGAGTCCAGCCCGGCTCCTTGGGTTCCTGCTTCCCAGCCTGGGGTTGCTCCCCAGCACCCAGGACCTCACCACTGTTGTTGCTTATCTTATAGGGGAGCCTGAGGTTCTAGCTGAGGTTTGGGGTACTGAGTAGTTGCCACATCAGGGACTTCTTCTCTGAAGGGTTTGTTGGGCACCCAGACAGCAGGAGAGAAGTTGAAATTCCCCAAGTGGGAAGCATCCCTTCAAAGTTGTCTGAAACCTGGCTGCTCCTGGTTTCAAGTTCACATGAAAGTGGGTATAACAGAACTGCAGCTTTAAGGAAGGTACTTTGGGCTTTTTAAATTAAAATGAGCCCCAGAGTTCTGAGTCATTTAACTGACCCAGCTTAGAGGAGCTTCTGCAAAACAGCTTTGCTGCTGAGGTTGGTGGTCTGCTCCCCCTCTGTCCCCAGGCTCAGCACAGGGCTGCGAACGCACCCGCCTGGCTCCTGTTGTCCCCTCGTAACCGTGTCCCAGCCTCCTGTTGCTCAAAGAAAGCATGAAATGATTGGCATCAGCAAGGTCTGGTTGGGATATGATTTACCCAATGGTTCCCAAACCTAGAGAGGAGATAGACCAAGCTAGTGAAACGTGGATTAGGCAGCCTCGTTACACATTCACCACTCTCCTTATGGAGAGAGAAAGCTGATGAGGGAATATGAGCTTGCTTTGAAAGGGGGGAGGCGGGGGAAAGTCGTAATCTGTACAGCTTTGGTAGGGATGCACTAGTTTTGAAAGAAATGTGCTGTTTTCAATATGTGGAAGAAATGTTCACGCCCAGCCTCTGATTTCACATTCCATATGAAAAGGAGATTGTGTTAATCCATAGAGGTAAAATGCAGAAATTATTGCGTATCTTTCTTAAGAACCATGTACAGCTCTGTATTTTGTAATAAGCTCAGCACACATCTGAGTTTGGGCTTCATATATCTACAAATACAATTATTGCATTAGCAGTTAACATAATATTGCATTATTTCCTGCTCAGGAGCTTGATAAGAAGGCGGAACCACACTGTAGTTGCAAGCAGAGCTCACAACACTAGTTAACATTTCTGAATAACAACAAAAGTATATCCCCCAAATGACTCGGGCTTGTTTTAAATGACTCAAAACCATGTCCTGCAGCTGCAGGATTGGAAAGCTCAAAGCTGCACAAACAACAAATATATGGAGGGATGCCTATAAAGCAGCTTTAAATTTGGCTGGGGCTTAGGAACGGAAGAATCTGAGTTGCAAACCTTGGATGAAAAGTGACTTTTTTAAAAGGCATTTGCATTTGTTAATAAAAAGCAGCTTTGAGCCAAGCAGGGAGGGGACGCTGAGATGCTCTGAATGTGTGTGGCAGCGCTGCCTGGTGTAAGCCTTTTCTTTCTAGGGAAGAGGAGAGCTCATATTTGCACAGCAGAAACCTGCATGGAATTTGTCTTCTCACCTGAGTGCAGGGAAAGTATCAACAAGACTTTCCTCCCTCTTCTCTTCCTCTTTGTGTCTCTCATGGAGAGAGAAGACTTGGGAAAGGCCCTCTCAGTGGCAAGGAGTGGTGGAGGCTTCTCCAGGGGTGAATCCCGTGGGCAGCATGGGGCACAGCTGCGTGTTTTAGCTGCGTATTTTGGCTGCTGCCAGCCCTCAGCAGCCGTGATGGCGTGGGGCACTTGGTGGCAGAGCCGCAGTGGAGAGGACGCTGCAAAGAAAGTCCAAAGCTCCTCTGATCTGACTTCGGGAGCAATCCAGATAGTTATTTTTAGGCAACTGGATCTGATAAGGACCAGTACCGTTTCCAGTCTCTTCTGGCCCCACCTGGGTAGGCGATGAGCACTCCAGCCCTGCTCGATGCTCTCAGCAGTGCGATAAGAGATCTGTCTGTCACTTGTATTTCACCGTTTCCTGCTTTTGCTCGTTTCCAGGGCCTCTTCTACCAACCGAGTGAGGAAGAGGGGAGGTTGCTGCCCACCTCCGAGCAGGAAGGATATATGAGATTATTCCACTGATGGGCTACATATCATCGGTGTCTAATGGGCTTCCTGCGTGGGGAGGGGGTAAGGGTTACGTAAAGGAGGGAAACTGAGTTTATCCTGCTCTACTGTCCCTTAGAGTCATCAGAAAAACAGGGTTGGGACCTGGAAAGCCATAGCTGCTTTTCAGCCTCCTGATTCCCTTGGGATATTCAGTGATTTCTCCATGTGGGGCAGGGAGGAAGAGATGAGGAAATGGAGCCCTTAAATCTTTTGCTCCCTGACTCATTATCAGCCAGTTTCCCATTTATTTTATTTCCTTTTTCCTCTCCAGGCAACTTTTATGGTTTCCATTGGTAAGCCAAGGGGCAATGTGACAAATTTTGCTTCAACAAATGGGTCCTTCAACATGATTTACACAGTGAATGTCACAGATGATGTGGATGGCAGAAGGGGATGGAGAGTCTTTAGCCTGTGATATTTTCCCAGGCATTACAAATAGCTAGTTTAGTTCCACCTCAATAGCTGGGAAGCTACTTTTTCCTTCCAAACTGCTGCTGTTCACACAATAAACATGTTCTCAGATATATCAGCAAAGGCTCTTGAGGAAGGGAGCTTAAGAGCTCCAGGCTTCATCTGGATGAAACTCACCAAGAAAAAAAAAATTGGATTTCATTGAAGTGCCAGGTTTTGGCTGGGGGATTCCAGAGAGGTGAAATCTCTGATTTCCTACTAGTGGTGGATACGGAAAGCAGGCCTGCCTGCTCGTGTTGTCGTGGGTCATGTGTTGGTGGTGTTCAAGATGGGGTCACCTCAGGTTTTGATCATAAATTCTGACTTTAGGGAATGTTTAAGTGACTAGGAGGTCACTTCTTACCCTACTTGGATCCTGTTAGAGGCAATGGAGTGGGACCACAAACTGTAGATGGAAGTCTGACATCTAAACCTTCTTGGGAGAGTCAATTCCCTCCACCCCCAGATGCTGGCAGCCTGGCTGGACAGATTTGTTGTGATTTGACGAAAGGGACAGGGGAAGAGATGTAAGAGATTGCAGGCTTCACTTTTCTTGGTCCCACAACTGAAAAATTAAGAGTCAATGTTTCTCATGAGAGCTTCATGGATCACTTAGCTTTTGGTTTTTGGGAGGAAGTAAAAAATGTCTGTCTCCTAGATACTCAGGGGTGTTTTTAAATTGGAAGCTGTTCATGCAGACTAGCCCTTCTGTAAAATGAACCCAAACAAAGTTGCTTATGGGACCAAATTATAAAAAAAAAAAAATCCTTCTTGCTCCAATTAGCAAGAGCACCAGCGTGCCACTGGGGCCCTCCCAGTGCCCATGGGTGATATTGGGCTGGTGGAGCTGAGCATGTTCACAGTGGTCCCCAGGATGGAGGGCTCTGAGCCCCTCCAAGTCTTGTGCTAACAATTGATGTTTCACAGGCGAAAGAAGACTGCTCCCATTTATCAGGAAAATAGGGGTGAGGTTCTCCAGAGCAGCTGGGAAATGTGCACTCCCTCAAACAAATGTGGTCATGCCAGAAAGGCCCCAACTTTCCTTCTGCTGTTTTTGGGAGCATTTGGGTGTGCTGTGCAGCCCCCCTCTCCCCAGCTGCTTCTCTGCTCCTCTGCGGTGGCCGGAGGAGCTGGAGGTCACGCTCTTGCACTGTCCCCAAGTGCCACAGGGGCAGCTGCCCGCCCTGGGTTTTGCCCCGTGCCCTCAGCCTGCCTCTCCCATTGAATACCATCGGCTCATGTGCAAAGCGTGTGACTCGCTGGCGTGGCATTTCTATGTGGCAAAACAGAGCCACCACGCTGCCCTGTAATGTCAGCTCTGCACAGCAGGGCCCTGCCAGGGAGCAGCGCAGCAGCGTGGGGAGGAGGGTTTTGTTTCAAACAATGATATCATTGACAGGCTGGAGCAGGACCAAGATCACTCTATGTCGGTCATCAGCAGAAACAGTCTCAAGCCATCTGTACATTATGGCACCGAGCCACTCTTCCTTCGTTTGGCTTCCTTGCTTGTATTTAATCCGGCTCCCAAGGCTTTCCGGGGAACAAATCCTGCCAAGAGCAGGCTATTCCACCCTGAGCTGGACACTGAGCCAGATCTTGGGGAATGACTGATCTTGCCGAAAGCTGGTCGCTGTTGGAAAGGTGTGAGGGCTTCTCTAGAATATCTTGAGTGCTCTTGTGTAGCTTACCCTGGCCTCAAACAGCCCCGCGTGGCTGCAGCTGTGATCAAGGTTTAGCAAAGACAAGTGCTCCCATCCCAAACCAGCTTTTCCTCTGAGTTCATCAATTTTTCATGCTGATAACTCCTCTAATGATGGACTCCATGCTGCCTTTTAGGAAGATGATGTGTACTAGCAATCTGCCAGTTGCCTGACTGAATCTCAGAAGCCTTTAAATGATGTTATTTTGCAGTTTCGTCTCGAGCTGCTGGAGAGGTAGTCACTAAGACGTATAATGTAACAGAGAAGAAGGACCAAATCATGCTGGTTTTTCCAGCCTTTCCTTCTCCAGCAAGGCGGTGAGCTCTGTGCTCCTCTGGAAACGGTGCATCAGGTCCGTCAGCGCTTTGCAGAGCTGAGCTCCCCTGGAATCAGCCGTTCAGCCTGGCAGTGATGCTGTCCTGAACTGACGGCAGATAAAGGCCACTGCTAAGGTTCTGGGGTACTCGTATCTCACTAATCCCTCCTGTTTATCCAACAACTGGTACACATGGAGAAGAGGGACAAGACTGGCTGATAACTCTGGTGCGCTCTGAGATGAAAAGAAGGCTTCTTCTCTATTTATTTACAATTTGATGGAAAGGTTGATGCTAGCTGAGGAAGTGAGCTGGGCTGGGGGTGAACTTTCACAGGCTCAAAGTGAGATAGAACCCCAAGGGTGTTGCAAGATGTCCTGTTGTTTTTCCTCTTTCCTCACTGCCCTCCCCACCGCACACCGTGTGATGCACTGCGATAGCCCGTCTCAGCGGTGCTGCAAGAGCCCCAAGGCTCCCCTGCGTTAAGGCAGGGAAGGGCCTTCAAAACAGGACTGTTTCAAGCTCAGAATAAGAAGCTGGACTTTTCATAGGGAGCCTGCAATGTAGGATAGGAGTCAACTGGTGGAGAGAGGCTTGAAAGTAGTAACATGGCGCTGCTCAGCCAGATGATGTGTGCTGTGAGCTCAGCGGCTGCATAAGTACCCCTAAAAATTCAGGCTGGGCAGGAGTCAAAGCACTGAGGAGTTTTATGGTAGATGCTGGAGGAGAGATAAAATAGCTATTCATAGTGAATGCTTTCCAAGAATAAAGGAGCGGGAAGAAAACATAACTGTGCTTGTTTGGGAATGAAACAAGTAAGCTGTGCAAGCCTCAGCTACTGGAAATCTATGGGCTGTTGTCTAATTCTGGCTTTAGTAGCACTGGGCAGATGACAGTCTCTAACACAGACCAGATACCTGCCAGAGCACATTGCTCAAGGCAATTTCCTTCGAGTTAATGCAATCTGTTGATTAAACATTTGTTTCTTGCAGCCTTGTGCTGAGCAAGCTACTGCCGTCAGGGAGATGAAGGGAGTTATTTTCTGTGGGATGGTGCTTCTGTGCTTATCTTCAGTTTACAGACCCGAGATAGCTGAATGCAGCAATCTCGCCTTCTGAGCACTGACAGGATCTAGTGATGAAGAAAGAAACAAAATGAGCTTTCCTGGGCTACAGTGAACTTTGAAAGTGGAGATAAAAGCTGCTGTATTCCTGACATCAAATGCTGTCAGATAAAACAGTGGCATACCGTTTTGTCTGACACTAAGCCAACGGTACTTGTTCAGGTGTCTGAGCCTTTGGATGCCAGATGGGGGAAGCACTTTCAAACACTCTGATAAAAGGTTGTGTTTCCTGTTGCTCTGGCCTAATTTAATTAGATATCACAAGCACCCAATCCCTTATTCAAACAGAGGTTTTCAAGGTGGATTAGACCTGACTGCCACATACCAAAACCCAAGGCAGTTGGAAAAATCTTTGGTTTTGTTTCTGATACAGCTTGCTTCATCCAGCCTAAAGAAATCAAGCAAAGAAAAGAAGAAAACTTTTCCTTTCTTGCTTTCTTGGAGGTCATAGTTAAAAAATCTGGTGCATGAAATGCATTAAACAAGGAGGCAGAAGGACCGAACTGTAGCTGCAGCATTGCTGGTGTCGCGCTGCCTGGGATGCACGTGGCTCTTCGTGGCGTGGCAAGTGTGGCGCTTTGGTGGCCTGACAGCACCGCGGGGTGGCTGCAGAAGTGCACTTCACAGATGGGGCATATTCTGTGATCCTTCTCCAAATCTTTGGAAGTGAGGCCATTGTTTTAAAAAACTGTTTTAAACCTATATTTTACTGCTGCTGAGATGGACAGAGGGTATGACCTTCTTGGTTTGGCCCAGATTTTGACTTGCTGTACTTTTTTTACATCACTGTTTAGCAAATGCAGATGTTTAAAAAGAAGGGGAAGGCTGTTTCCTCTGGAACCAAGTCAAACTCTTACTATTCAGTGCACAGGAGCGCCTTTTATAGACTTTTGGTCTGATCCTGGACTGAAGACAGGGAGAATATTGTCTATATGAGGATGACACAAACAAATTCAAATTGGGGAATCGTCATTTTCTTAGGACAAAGATGTGAATCGGCTTCTGGACAGAAGTTGAAATGCAGGTGCAGATTGGTTTATAATTGTGCTCAGATTGGGGCACTGGAGAGAGTCTGGATTTGAGCTGAGAACTCACTCCAGTGCCCAGATGTGTCTTGAACTGGCCTGTGTTGTGCTTGGTACACTGGACTTGGTGTGCTGAATCTGATCCCAGTATATCTGGGGCATGACTTTGCAGTAGTAAAGGAAACTCCGCTCAGAGACTTGCACCCATTAAAGGAGGATGACGATGTTGAGTTTCCAGGTTGTTTTTTAAGTCCTTACGTAAAAATTGAATTGTTCACTTGCAGCTGTTGGAAGTGGATCTTGGCGCCTGATCGAACTCAGGGACAGGCTCTCCTTTATTATTTTAATTTAATAAATGGCTTGAAAGAGCACTTAGGAAGATGGCTCGCTGCGCCCTTTCAGAAGTGGGTGTTCTCCACGAGAGGAAGCGCTCAGCTCCTGCCAGGGCAGTAGATGGATGGATGTGGCAAGGTCAGCTGTACCTCCACCTTCTGACCCTCTGCCATCACAGCGTGCTCTGCACAGGGAAGCACAGCCTGCGGCGCTGGTCCCGCAGCAGCTTCCTGTGGGAGCCGTTAGCCGCTGCCTCCCTGGGGACAGCATGTTAACAAGTGCCTCGCAGGCGGAAAGTGCTGATCCAGAGCAGAGTGCGGAGATACAGCGTAGCTCTCGGCTGGCGTCCCCCAAATACCTGTCTCCTGCCTGCCCTCTCTGTGCATTGCAATTGGTTTCGCACTACAGGTAGCAAACAGCTACTGCCCCAAGTCCACAACAATGATTCACCGCAACAGGAATATTTACACTGAGTTCAGAAAGAGCTGCATCTAGCCGATTTTCTAACGCACCTAGGAAACAGAAATCCAGGTCTAAAGAAAGGTCTTACTGTCTTTTTTTTTTTCCTTTTTTTCTTTTCTTTCCCCCTCCCTGTATCTGCAGAAATCTCCTTGCACCAAGCTACACTGAGACTCATTACAGCCAGACTGGACAACCCCAGACCACCTCTCTGACCCACACGGTGAGTGCAGAGAGCGCTTTCCCTCCCCTCTGCAGGGGCGACCAGGCGGGGGCCCAGAGAAGCGGGTGACCTTCTTTCTCCAGAGCCTTTCTTCGAGGCCATGGGTCTGCTTTAAGCTGAAGGGGAGGGCAGTCCGACTTTCTGATCTGGGGGGTTCCAGCAAGAAAGCGTCTCCATCCCCCAGCAGTGGTAAAAACATCTACTGTTTTGCCCTCTCTGATATGAGAGCCCAGGTCAGCCTCCAGCATCGCTCCCCTCTCTCTGGGTGCTGGGGAATCGTTTATTCCTCCCGCTGCTCATCCTCTTGCTTCTAGTTTTGCCGCTGGGTACTCCATGCTGGGGACGTTCCCAGCCTTTGGGAAAACCAGCCCATGTAAGCTGGCTCCTGTTCAGTAAAAATCCCATGAATTACTGATCTCACGCAGGCCTTGGCTGATTCTCTGCTGCAGTGGCACAAAGATGTGCATTGGTTGCGATGCAAAAATAAGAGATAAAAACCCCATGAGATCATCTTTACTGATACTGCCCCGGGGCGAGGGGAAGGGATGTGATGAATATGTTGGCGTTTCTGCCCCAAAGCCTCCTTGTCCCTGCCAGAGGCTGCCTTTGTCTTGCCAGGAGCCCCCCCAGACGGGGACTTCCCCGCTGCCCGTGGCATCACCCTCTCTGGGGCTGAAGGCACGTCCTTTGGGGCCTGACCCAGGGCCAGCTGCCATCGATAGGCAGCTCCCATTACAGGCAGAAAGCTTTGGATCGGCCTTAATGCTGCAGCCATCTGAGTTGCTTCCTTGGGGATTCAAAGCTCCTGATTTTTACTGGCAACAAGGAGCCGTTTGATGCATTCGCACGGGCCACGCATGGCAGCTGAAAGGCCAAATTTCGATGCAGACTCACAGAGATTTAGTTATGATAGTCAACTGCCAAATGCAGTGGAAAGAGAACAATTACAGGAGTATCGGCAGCACTCACATGGAACTCAGTGATGCCTAAATATAGCACAAGTCCATCACAAAAATGCATTGCCAACCCTGCTCCCCTCTGCTTTCCAGGACCACTGCTTTTACCATGGGGTCGTGAGGGGCCGGCAGCACTCCAGCGTCACGCTCAGCACATGCAGAGGGCTGCGGTAAGTGCCTGGCGATGCCGGAGCTGCGGGAATGCCTCTGCTCAGCTCCTCAGCTTGCTGCCACTTAAGCTTGGCTCCCCAGCAGCCTGGTTGCCTTATTTCTTTCTGGGCAGGTAGACCTGTTCTCAAATGCCACCCAACCAAGGTCCTGGGCATAAAAGGGAGTATGTCAGGGGAAATGCAGAAATTTGGGTATCATAAGTAACCATGGCCTCCTAGCCAGCTCATAGACTCCTTCCCCCTTTGTGCTGGCAACGTGGACTTGTGCAATGAGGGAGTTTAACTCAAGAATCCATTGGAGCAAAAGACTCTCGTTAGTGACTCAGGGCTGCGTCCCTTACAGAGACAGGGACAGGGCTCACCACTTCCCAGCCCAATACACTAATGCAGAAACCAGCTCCTTCTCCCAGTATCTCACAACTGGCAAGTTTTTGTGTGCGTTTTGGGGCAAAGTCTTCGAGTCTGAACTTCCTCCTGTGTTGTCAGCCCCGCTCTCTGCTTTCTCCCTGGGTGGTGCTGGGGTTGTGTGTGTTATGCGTTTAAAACCTTCGCTTTGGTAGTAATGGAGTCTTTGGCAGGAAAAGACGGTCTGTATCCTCAGCAGGAGTAAAGGAAGCGGCTTGTTGTGACCAGGGAGCTGCATTCATTTACACCAGCTCAGAGTTTGTTTCCAAAACACCACATGGGCTTTATTGATATTAGCGGTCATCTGCTCTCGAGGGCTGATTGGAAGCTGTGCCGATGGGACCGGCTCCAGCCAGGAAACAGCCTGTGCCAAAGCAAACCTGAGACGTCTTAAGTGAATGGGCCAAAGAGCCCAGTGAGATAAACAGGACAGTGCAGCCACCTGTGGTTTGCAATAAATAATCCAAAAGCAAAAGTAGTCACGGGTGTGCCTTGCTTCTGTCAGCCTGTGTTTTCCTAGGCTCTGCCTTCCTAGCTGCAGAGGAGATAGAGATGTCTCCTTGGTGTGCACATGTGGTAGCGTTCCTGCACCCCTGAGCTGTGCTGGCAACTCCTCGACATCGTATTCCACTTGCCAGGAAGGTGCGGGAGCTGAGCACACGCGGCTGTTTTCACTCTGAGCCTTCAGAGGGAGGCGTGCTGCCCGCTGAGCCACACACCTTCTAGTGGGCATCAAACACAGGGGATTTCCAGCTCTCCTGGCTGTAGCATGCTCATTGAGAAAACCAGAACTGTATGGCTATGTACAATTCCCAGAGAGAACTGTGTTTTTTTCTGTTGACAAACAAAGTCTTCACATTTTTTAGGTCATAGAATCATAGAATCATTAAGG
>NW_009189141.1:5089-20252 GCF_000690835.1 Fulmarus glacialis | reverse complement strand
CTATGATTCTAATATAAGTTGTTGCATACACGACAAAGAACTATAGTACTCCTTTCGTTCTTAGTTCACAAAGGCATATTTTTTAAAAAAATGTCCTAATCATTTTCCAAAACTGGCTATTATCAGCTTCAATGACCTGACATGTGTCTCCTAGGACAGTATTGCTCTGTGGTTTCATGGCACTGTGCTGCACTTGTTAAAAAGACAATTCTGAACAACACACGCTTCTGAATCTTCCTCTGCCTCAGTTTTAGAACAGAGACTGGATTTCTCGTGTTAAAAGTGAAACGACATTAACTTTAGGCCATCATAGATCTTGCATTCACCAAATGGGTAGAACACTACAAACTCTGCCAAGATCAGCTCTGTTGTTTTAACAGAAATGCAGTGCAGTTCATGTCTACTGTGGATAAATTGTGGATTAAGTCACATTCTGTCCTTCCGGTTTGGGGTATTCAGCCCTTGTTGGTTCAGCTGTTTTACCCTGCACATCACTGCTGTCCTTTTAAATGCATAGTATGTTCTGACAGGATTGTATAATGTAAACTCCATGACAAAAGGATTTTTTCCCCTTTACATTAAAATACAGAACTCAAGCATTGTATTTACTGACAGTATGAAGTTTATAATCTGTTCCTTAAGGTAACAGAACTGTATACTTCCAGTTGAGCATATCTTCTTTTAAGTTATGGCAAAGTGCAATTACAGTTTAAAGGGAATATTTATGTACATTTGTTAACAACATCATTGCAACTTAGTGCTCACACATCAACACTTAATTAGTGTAAGCATAAGTGACATAATTGCTACAAGGCATGCATTACCCATAATGTGAGGTAATTTCATGCACTATGCACATTTTAAATATCTACTCCATATTTTGCCAGGCTGGATTTTTAAATCAATAGGAAATGTTTGCATATAAAGACACTTTAACCTATTTTCCATTTTACTTGAATGCAGAATGTTGTCCAGCAATAGAGCAAAAGCCCTTTTTTCCCCCAGGGAAACTCTAACAAACTTTCAATCTTCAAACTTGTAAGTTCAAAAATGTTTGATTTCAAAAGAGCACAACTGTCTATGTGAATGGTATGGTAAGTTTTCTATTAAATAGACATATTTTTTGTGCCTTTTCCACAAAATTGTCAGCCTTAATATGCTGATGGTGTTCTTCTGTAAGCCTAACTATGCTTTTGTCCATTCCTCCTCCTATTCACATGAAATGCTCTTGTTAGCTGATTAGCAAAGGCAGTGGCCTCTTAAAAATTCAGTATGTCCTGAAGAAACCCAGCTGTTACGATAGCTACAAGAAACCAGTAAGCTAATGAGTAGACAGGGCATCTGGGATTACATTAGGCATGTACAAGAAGGTAGGTTCATATGTACAAATAAAAATGCAGCCATTTGTTCCCTGCTTTATTTTGTTTTCTAATTTATGAGAGGATTGTCTCTTGGATTTTATTTTCTGTTTGAGAGGGAATTACTCTACCATATTCTATCAAACATCAAATCTATTTTGCATTCTACTACATCCTAAGAAAAAAGAAAACTAGCTTTATAATCTGAAGACGGGAAACAGAAAATGTACGTGTCTTCCTTTGGGATAATTTGCAGAAGTAGTTACATACAATAAAATGGAGGCAAGAAGGAACCAAGCAGTTTGAGAAAGTTTTAATGTTCTCTTCTCATGTTACATAAAGGGCTAGAAATCGTCAATAAGATTGCTAAAACCTAATATTACATGCAGCAATTAGTGCTTAATAGTCGTGTTGAAGGGATAATCTAAACTTAAGACCATCCTTCCTTCTCGTTACCTACAACTTATTATAAATAAGATCTGCAATTTAAATATCTGGAAGAGATTAGGATCAGATATTTTTCTCTACTTTTTGCGGGAGGGGGGGATGGATGTAGTTAGCACAGTTGACAGGATTTTATATGTAATCATTTCACTGTTGCTCTTCCTTAGTCAGTTAAAGCACTTTTAAAGCTGGAGGAAATTTTACCAAGGGAATATTTTCCTGCTAGAAAATGTTCTTTCTTATCATATAAAGTCTTCTGCAACAGTACATCAATGTTGAAAAGTTTCTTTAAAAAATAGAGAAAAAATAACGATTAGACTGAGTGGTGGCATTTTTTTCTATCTTAGAGCTGACAGTTTGAATTTTTATTGCAAAAAGACTTTCATTAATGATTTTAATTTTTGTTATTATAAGCTGAATAAATCTTTTAAAGTAAAGACTAAAACTGAACATTTTTCTCTAAAACTGTTCCTTTTTGAGGGTACTTCAAAAATATTAATGTCATTGCAATTTGCAATACTTAAATCACAAGAAAAAAAACAAATTCAGTGCCTGTACAAGTCCACCTGCAAGCTTACTGAAAGAATTTGTGCAAATGCTTATAGAATCAAGACCTTCAAATAGTTCTTTTGTTGCTTACATAAGTCTAGTTTCTTTAGGCCATGACTTACCAAGAGACATTAACACAAACATCCAGTGTTATAACTTGTTATTTTTTGAAAAAATATTTATGCACGTGCTTGTCTTAGAAATCTTTTTTGATTGTCATTGATGTGAACCTTAAGTTTTTGTACATACTGAAAGTGTTAGTCAAACTACTAACTTAGGAAGATGTTGCAACTAGAAGCACCAACCATTTTGGCATAATCCAGTGACAGTTAAAATACCTGACTTCTCTTACATCCTTCTTTTAAATCACCCACAAGAAGTTATACCTGGAGAAAGCTTGATAGATCCCACAAGAAGTCCCACCATAAAGTCCCTCCATATATTTACTGAACTCTACCAAGACAAACTAAAGGATTTGTTGTTTTCCCCAAAGGATTTGTGTGTTCACCTATGCCAAAGCTATTCTAAAATCTCAGTTTTCTCATGGTGGGAAACATGCAAATTTGCAGCCCTTTATTTGCTGCATTCCTTATGTCCTTGTGCACCAGCAGCAATCTCCATTAAAAAGATTTTTTCACAGGGGTAATGCAATAATGATTCTAAATACAGCAATCATTATTTTCTTGGTATATCAACCCAAACTTGTCCAGGGTCCTCTGATATGAGATGTCTCCTGTTTCCTGAACTTCTCAGTTGCTCTCTTCTGCACCCATTCCGATTTGAGTACACCTTTCTGAGTAACCAGAATTGGACATGGTGACTGGTGTACCTTGTACAACAGCATTAATACCGCTTCTACTTTTCTGAAAATATCTTGTGTGATATATCCTAAATCAGATTACCTGGCTTTTACTGACATATCACATTAATGACTCATGCTCAGCATAAGATCAGTGAGCACATCCAAAGTCTTATCCTTCTATGTTGGGCCAAATGCTAAACCCATCAGTTTATGGCTTATTTTAATTTGAAAAGTATTTTATGGTTTATTTTAATCTGAAAAATACGTTTATACAAATAAGAGCCATAAGGTATGTAAAAGTTGAGACATTAGCTTAGAATATGCATTGGTATTTGCCAGAAAGCTTATATATATTCTTATATGAATATAAATATGTATATCCACATATTATTATATATATTCTAGTGTGTAAAACTAGTTTTATAGTTTATCATTACTGTTATTATTATTTATGTAATTAAATGCATCCTTCATACAGCTCCTCTCTCTAACCTACAATGTATTCCTGCAAACTCAGATCTCCTGCTTGACAAGATAATATATTGCTGTCACCCTACTGAATATTAGTATAATTCTGATTTTAGTCTACTAAAATGACAAGTGTAGCTACTTTATAGCTGCTTTGGACCATAAAACATTTTGAAAGTTATTTTGCCATTGAATCAGCACTGGAGCAGATATGCATGAAGATTTGGCATTTAATATGTGAGGCGGTTTTGCCCCTTTTCTGTTGTGGGAAATTTGGTTATAAATTTTTCATGACATAGTTCTTTTGTCTGTCAGCACCTTTTACTTTGAGAAAAAAATCTGCTTGACAGCCACTTTGAGCCTGCTCCTAGAGAGCTTTTACTCATCACAGAAAAAAGTTTGGGAATAAGAAGAAAAAAAAAAAAAAGAAAAAAAAATAGGGACAAAAAGAGGAATTTAAGAAAATACTTCCTTTTTCATTGTTCCCTTTTTTAAAGTACTAGATAAAAGGTAGCTCTCATCAGATAAGATAAGGAAATGTTTTATGGACCAGGAAGAAATCAGAAGAATATGTTTTTAGTTGCAAGCCAAAGTCTACAGGATTGTCTGCGTTCTACACTGCATCCAGACCTAAAAGCCTTCCCTTTGGAGGAATCAGACTGAGAAACAGAAAGGCCCTGCCCCATCAAACAGTGATACTTGTGCATAATTTCATGGACTGTGACAACTTCCACCCATTTAGCAGAGCTTGTTGTGATACAGATAAAGCTAGCTGCATACAGAAATAGTCACAGGTCAAAACCAAGCTTAGGCTTCAGGATTAACTACTACCATTATAAAGAAAACAAATGTGATAGTAGTTTGTCCCTGAATATATGCAACAAGTTTGGTATATAAGTAACTAGTTCATGAAAACGGAGAAAGAAATATATAGTTAAGTGCTCTGGGTGAAAAAATTATAAGAACATACAAGAAAAAATATAAGCTATACAGAAGTAGTCTGGTCTTTAGACTACCTATGCTGGTCTTTAAACTATCAGTATGTTTCCTCAGAAAACACTTCAAAAGACTCGGCTTTCAGTGTTAACAGACCAAGAAAGCAGCAAGGTAATTTAAGACAACTTAGGTGTAGGTAGTAGGGACATAAGTTAAGTGCACAGACGTTGCATCACATCTACACAAGGTGGACAGTACCTCATGAGAAAACATTGTTTTGCTTTCGCATAGTCCATAACAACTTCTTTTGTTTAATCTAGGGTGGATGGTTACTGACTGTCATCTCTCGACAACTTGCCTGACTGCCATTCCAAGGAAGAGAGTACCTCCGTCCTCCCGAGGACATCAGGGCAAGGCAAACATGACAGCCTGCGTATAGATCAATGCCACAGAGAAAGCTGCTCTCTTTCCTCCAGAGCAGTGCCATCAGCATCGCTGTCATTTTTCTCAACCCAAAAAATTCCAGTTTCACAGTTACTTTGAAGAGAAGGGTTTGTTTTCCAGAAAAAAAAAAACACTTTAATAACTCCCATCAAACAAGCCACGAATGTAAAAGAATACAACCAATCCAAATTCAAAAAAACTCCTTTTCAAAGTTCTGCAGATAACTCACACCTGACAACAGCTAAGTCCCCAGGTGATGAACTACACAGTTCACCCCACGTATTCAATTTTTCCTTTATATCACTAGCAGTTTTTTAAAAAAAAAAGTTAATTGCCAGCATGGCTATGCAACAGTCCATAAATCACTATAAAACAGTGAAAATCTGGATATCTAATATGTAAAGCTAAAAGGAAATAATATAGCATTAGAGCTTGTGAGAGAGACACTAGTCCTCCTCCCCCTCAGAACTTGGACTTCAACTATCCGGCATGAAATTAGTTGTGCTGCTCAAGGAATGGGGATTTTCCTCTGTGAGTTGCTTTCTGATTTCATCGTTCTGTGCTTGCAGTCCTTCCTTCATCGTTGGAGTCCTCGGATGTCATGTCATCACTCTGTGATCAAGCAAATCTCTCCAAAATCACTTTCAGTTTCTAAAAGAATTGACTTTCTGTATAATCCAGATAAAGAAGTGCTGGGAAAACACCATTGTTTTAGGTTTGTCCTGTGCACTCACCTTCATGCAACAAGCATAGCTGGAGAAAGCAAACTGATGAAATCACAAGTCACAGGAACCCTGAGCAATTCAAATGGCCACCCAAACTATAGTTAACCCAACAACAACTGTGAATATTTCAGTGGCTTCTGTAGTCTACAATGATGGCCAACATGGACCATAACAACATCCAGATGTCAAGGCAATAGGAATGTTTTTTTCAGCATAAAAACTGTTCCTGATTATATCCCACTGGCCATGCACAAGGGCAACTTAACAGTCAAAATGAGCAACAATTAAATTCCCATTTTCATTGAAATTTCTGGCACTTTCTGGGTTTCTGAAAAAAAGAATGAACCCAAGAAAATTCAAAATTTCGTATGAAATTATGAAAAAGATATGGTTTTGGTGGATAAGGGTATTGTTTGACAACATCAGCACCTTATGTTCTACCTTTGGAACATTAGTTTAAAATCCAAAACACGTAATTTGAAAAAAAAAGAATTAAATCAAAACTCAAAATGTTCCATCATCAAAAGCACCAAATTTTGATATTTTTATTCTTTGTGCCTCGTAATAAAGACAAGAATTTTCCTAAAAACCTTGATGAGAAATTTCTTTCGCCATTTAAAGTTACCGTACAGTTAGAGAACAATTTTCCTAAAAATTTCTGTTAGATCAGTGGAAAGAGAATGTTCTCACTCTCGTGAATAGGAGGAGGTTACATCTCCTTCACCTAAAATTGATGACTGAGAGAGAGTAAGAAGAAAGGTTCAGCTGCAGGACTATGTTGGCTGCTTCCTCCCTCTGAAAGGAGTCCAAATTAATATGAGCTGAACTCTGCTCCCTCAACTTTAAAACCTGTATATGAAAGAAACTCTCTCATCTTTCTCCTACTATTTTCACTGTGTATTTTACAATACTCTTGACAAACTTTCCCCTGTGCTCTGGGATGTCATCTTCAGCAGATTGGATACAAGATTCTATAATCCCTTCCTTGTAGAAATGGAATGGAAGTTGATATTAATTAGAAACACATTTTTCTCTATGTGGATTCTCAGAGCTTTTTGTAGGTCACTTTTTCTTTTTCGTCCATAACACAGTAACATTAATATTGATTATTTTAGAGTTTTCTTTACCTTTTGCTGTCCTACTCACTTCTTATCTCTGTTGGTAGACTTAAAAATTTTTATGTGCCTAGAGAAAACTACCAGAGTGCTTTCACATGTTCAAATTGTTATTTTGCCACTTTGAAGAGGAAGTTAGGGTAAGGAGAAGGTCATTGTTTCCTTCTCAACTTCAGCATTATGCAATCTAGATGTGTTTCTAGCACAAACATTGATCTTTACTGCGTTTTTATTAATATCAAAGGTAATCAGAGGGATTTCCTAAATGTGATTCCTCTGGAACACCAGCTGGGCCCAAAGCAGGAACTTACATTTTTATCACAATTAAATTCCAATGGTGATGCTGACATCATCATAAATGATGTATGTTTAGCATCAAGAAAGCCATGAGATGTTGTCTTTTGCTTGCACACAGAAATTTCTTTTTATGGCATTTTTATTATATAAAAATCAAAGAAATTAATCATTTCCAATTATAGGAAATACATCCGTGTTGTCATTTTGTTATGAACTGAATTCCTATTAAATCTTAAGAGAATTATATCTCTTCCTTACTCAGCCTGCCACCATCTTACTAAACCCTTCAGCTAAAGCTATACTGGAATACATTCGTATACCAAAACAGAGAAATTACAGCCAGTAATAAGCTGCAGCTTACGTTTTTACTACCACTGGAATGAGGAGCGATTCCTTAGTGAAATCAACTTTTTAGTAAATAAGGCAGACTAATTATTTTCACAGAGAATGCTTTGCGTTTCCAGGATTGTCTCTGTTTTCCCTCCCTAAACCCCAGGCAAGGATTAACACTTTGCAGCTGTAACTCCACAAACACACCCAGCCACTCACCAGCTTCCCTCCCCAGCACAAAGCACCCCTCGGTCGCAGGTGCAAGCAAACCCACGCAGGAGATTTCCTCTGTCCTAAGACCACTCTGTTCTCTCCCCATCCCAGGTACCTGTGTAAGTTACTATTAACGGCGCTGACAAGTCTTGCCATGTGCATCTATTTTCCTTTCCATCTCTGGACTGTGATACTTTTTAATTTGCAAATAATGCATATGTTAGGCTACACTGCCCATCTAAAAGTTTGATAGATTGGACTGGTACAGAAGCTCAACAGATAAAAATAAATGTGTTTGCCAAAAACAGAAGGATGGAAAACAAAATAGATACCTGAAATGTGTTTGGTTTTTTTTCCTTTACCTTTAGTTCCCCCCGCTAAAAGGCATTTTTCCTCTGCTAGGCATAACAAACAACCCTGCAGTTTTTACATGGAAATAAGAAACAGGAGTTTAAGGACAAAAGTCTGATGAGAAGAAAAATTTCATTCTTTCACAGTTCAGGGTTTTTTTAATTATTGTAGGCTGCACTAATAAGGAAACAGGTGCAGTTCAGCATTTGTAACGTATAAAACTGCAGCCAATTTTGCTTGCCTCAAAATCTCCCTAGCTTTCATTTTTGGGAAGATACATTCCAAAAAACGCAGCGCCTTACCACATCATTCATTTCAAGGGACTCGAGAGATTTCTGCAGATCCAGCACACCTTTTGTTTTGGAAAAGGAAGCATTAGGCTCAGAAAGTTCTACCTCTTACATGAGATTGAGGCTGCATCTTTAAATTACAAAAAAGTCTGCCTATTCCTGGCACGGGGTGAGGTTTTTTATGGATTGCGCAGGACGGTATAATGTGTCTAAGTGAGAAACCTAGAAGGAAGACAACCAGGGAAGGCTTGTTAGTGAACTGAGTTCTCTGGAGTAAAAATAATTTCTCCTCCTTCAATTTCCCCTTTGCTCTGGCATGTTTATGTTCCGTAATTTTTGTCACAAGGCTTCAAATAAATCAGTAGAGATTTGCCTTTCTTGTCAAGCTGGTTTTTAAAATTAAACACACACATTCAGTGCTGGTTGCAAGGTTCTCCTCTCCTCAAGACACAAACATTGGCGTGCACACACACACATGCGCGCGCACGCACACACACAAGACAGCATCTTGCTTACTAGACAGAGATAAATTCCTCACCAGTGTGATCATCAGACACTAAGCCA
This sequence comes from Fulmarus glacialis, assembly GCF_000690835.1. Lineage (NCBI taxonomy): Eukaryota > Metazoa > Chordata > Aves > Procellariiformes > Procellariidae > Fulmarus > Fulmarus glacialis. The sequence continues at coordinate 11,366 of NW_009189141.1, read as the reverse complement.
AACTCATCTTCTTTTCCTTCTTTTTTTTTCCCCCACTCTGTTATTCATGGAGACCACAGGTGAATTAGGAGAAAATTATTACAGTGTGATGACTGCTGAAATGATAGGAGGTAAAGAAGATGGATTATCACGGTGCTGACATGATTTGTATGGATTTCGAGAATTAAGCTGTTCACTTAAAGTGACCGTCTTCTTTGCACCCACGGTATTGCAGCTGCCCTAGTAATAACCTTCATCTGCACTTGTGAGCCAAGTGAGCAGAGCACGTTTCCCATTACCTGTCAAGCGAGTATGTAGAGTTCTTCTGGCCCCGCAGTAATAGCAGGGCTGCTGGTGAACAGAGTAATAAACACCTACTGAGAGGGATGTAGCGTGAAAAGATCTCATCACCTGCCATTAGCACGCTGATGAATAATGCAGCATTTTCGGTGGCAGATGTCAGGGGTGGGAGGAAGAATCACTTCTGTAAATGCTCTGGTGAGCACTTCAGCACAAAGTGAGAGGTGATAGCAACAGATGCATGTGACAAAATTACACTCGCTATTGTATTTTAAAAGAAATGGGAACATTTACTTCACAAATAGCTGGCAGGCTTTCTCTCTCTCTCTCCCTCTCCCCTCCCCCCTTTTCTTTTCCATCAGAGTCAAAGGATGCTGCAAACTAGCAAACTATTTCATATACTGCTAAGCATTTACAGCTCCTAACTTAACCGCTGTGTAAGGGGCAGTGAGGCTTGGTTGTCCAGCCAGTTAAATGCTTTTTCCTGCACACCCAAACTGGCAAATTGATTGAATAGGTAAGATTCGAAAAAATAAGAATCTTCTTTCTATTTAAATTCCCCTCCCATCATACATTTCATTTCTCTCTTTCAAATAATCTACAAGCCACTGGTTAAGTGAAGTGACAATTCCTGGATTTCATGCAGTTAAACCCTTCAGAGGCTCTGGCAACAGGAAAAAGGTCTTGCTAATGTTAAAGTTATCAAGAAACCTCCTATTACTGTCCCTGTTCCACTCACCCACTTTGCTGCTGCAAATGAGGCAAAGAAGGGATATAGCTGTAACATGACTGGTTTCTGGCTGTGATTTTAAGTGTGGCAGTCCCTCTCAGCTAACCTAAATTAATGCAGGTATTATTAATTGTTGGCAATTTTTTTTTTCACTTGACAGAAATCACAGACCTGGACCAAGTCCTTGTTAATGATGAAAGGTGTTGCATGACAGGGGGAGTATAAGACTACCAAGCTGCCACAGTGACTTAATTCCCTGTACCTACAAGGAACAGCTCCCAGAGAGAGCCCAGTTGAATTTTACATAAGTTTTATGCCATTGCGCTCTTGCAGAGAGAGTTCCTCAGTGCCAGTTATGAAGGAGGTCCAAAATCTGTCATATCTGACACCTACATATACTGGGGGGAAAAAACATTAATTCACAACCAATAATAATATTATGTGATTGAAATATTATTCTTGGCACATGCTATCATCTTGTCTGGGGAATCGCAGATTCAGATGATTTAAAGCAACCAGTCCCAAAGCGGAAATGTTTTCTGATTAAGTTTACCTTCAGACTTCTATTTCCAGTGTGTTTTGAGCCAAACAGCTCTTTTTGGTCAATTGCTGTCACTCGGCACAGTAACTTATTAACATCAAAATTCCTGGGTAACAGATGGTTTGATGCCACAAATGGTGAGATTTTAATATAGAAAAAGACTCAAGCTCCTGGATGCCTGAACTCTGGAGGCCGTGAGGGCTGGATACACAACAGTAGTCATGTGTTTGATGTCTGCAGGACAGCTGAGAAGGGAAGATCAGGAGGATGGGAGTGCTTAAGAGCCTTTCTGTAACAGGCAAGCATAAGATGGCATAGATGTTGTCGTTGCTCAGAAGGTCCTGTTTATATTCACGTGCACTGCACAAGCCACAAAAGTAAAAGTTATGTCAGGTTTCCTTATTTCTGCCCCTCTGCGAGCCGTGCACACTTTTAGATTCTCATAATTGTCTGATTATAAAAGGCTACTGGAGGATAGTGGACTGGGATTAAAAAGCTCTAAAGGGGCGAAAAAATGCCTCCATCATTAAGCAGGATTCTGGAAAATATATTTCAGGGCAGAATCTCTCTCTGACCACTTTTTGGTTGCAGTTGTTATTGCCTGAGTTCCTTCTGCACTGCCTGTTCACACACATGTTTCAAAGGTCAGCGCTCTCCTGTTAGCCAGGGCTGTGTCAGAAAGAGACGACGGTGTGACTTAGAGAAGGATGCATCACTTCAGCAAGAACTGTGTGATGAGAAATACAGTGTGTTTGGGAGATATCCGTATAGCTGCAACAAAATGAAAAAAGGAGATGAATGAACTGTACAGCAGAGCAAGGAAAATAAAAGGCTAGGTAAGGAGGCCATTTCTGATTTCCTTCAATGATAAGTGCCATTATTAGAAGCAGAGTAGGCAGAGCATATATCCCAAAAGAAAGAGACAATGTTCTTTAAGAAGAAAGGTGTATAATCAACATGTAGCAGGGATAATCAAGACAAGGAAAATACTCATAATAATCCCGTATCCACTCAGCTTTTATTAGAAGAGGGTTGCTTTGAACTGTGATTCGAACACAGGGTAGAATTGAGAGTAAGAGAGACATAGTTACCAGTAAATCTGGCACACTGGAGCTGTGACTCCTAACACAGAAAATTTCAAAGGATGGTTATAAATAACGCCAGCCTCCTCTGAGTGAGAGTCATGAATAAACTGCTAAAAAGATCACCACCTCCTCCCCCTCACCACCCAGCCCATTCCTCTGGACAGCATTTCTTCAAAATCAGTTGTGCCAAACCCAAGATGTAAACGCACTTTAGTTTCTTTGGCATTTCTCTTTGTAGTATGCCAGCTCAGTGCGGAAGCAGGGCTGCAAGCAATATTTTTGTAAGTGCTGTGGATCGAGCAGGAAAGTTGCTAAGTAGAGTGAAAAGACACATCTCTTCAAGATTTAGGCTCAACTTCCCTGGAGATATTCCTTGGATTAGCCAAGATTTTGCATTTCAAACTTAAAGTGAAAAAGAAATATCATAAATTGGAAAACAAATGCTGCTGTAAAAAGAAGAAGTTGTGATTTCATATGGTCTCTTTTTCCATAGGGGAACAGGCTGAGATTCTTTAAAAACCTCTTTAAAAAGGGTTCTAACTGTTTTGTAAAGTATATACCTGCCTGGAAACCTGTTGTATTATAATGTTTCTTTTTAGTCATAACTTCATAGCTTTTTAGGAAGAAATTATACCTTGCCTACCTTTTAAACTTGTAATTCTTCATTGTTGCACTTATAGTTTGATATACTTATCAACAGGTAGTGTTCACAGATGTTGGATAAATATCATTTTAATCCAGAAATCAATCTTGGAAAGACATTAAAATCTAAAAAAGTTTTGATAAAAAGCAACATTGCCGTGTGTTTTGTGCCCTAGTTTTATTCCCACCAATGTGTAAAGCTAAAAAGGGCCACCTATTACTGTAGAGATGTATCTAAAAAATCTCTCAAGCTGCCTGTAATAATCTCCATTATGTATAATGACCATTTTGATAATAGTCTTTAGAAGAGGTAATGGCCCTGCTGAATGGTTATTACCTGTCTGTTCACGCTGGAAGCAAGATGCAGAAGCCAAAGGGGACAGTGAAATGGTCCTTGTAGTGCAGTCTGAAGGAATAAGAAATATTTAACAGAATGCAAGAAACAGACAAGCAAGCACCTTTGGCTGTAAAACTGTCTGCAGTAGTGCAGTGAGCCATTGTGAATTTTGTGAAATAATAAAGATATAAAATAGTAATTAATAATAATAATAGGCAAACTATCACTGTGAAAGCTACTTTAAGTGTCACAAAATCTGTTAGAAAATAAAAGATATCTGAATGTTAAATACAGTTTGGTGTGTTATAGAATGTTAAATGTTGTTATACTCCAATTCTATACCATGTCACAGGAGCAATATCACTTCACTCCAGAGAGACCTCTGTACAAATCAAAGGTCAAAAGTGTTTACATCTTCTGCACAACCACTCCAGAAACATCCCTATATACAAAAATATGGGGTTATAAAAACAGCAAATAAGTCATGTCAGAGCTATAAGGACTCAGACTGGCCTTTAAAATGGACAGAATTTTCTTGTAAATGATGCGTGAACATAGACAATCCCCACTGCCACAAAACATCAGGACCTCACCAACTTATGTCACCTCTGCCTAGGCTAGATGACCAGCTCTAGAAGTTAACTCTTAATTCTTATCCATGCAAATAAGTTCTTCCAAGCAAAGATTGCACTGTGTTTAATAAAATTTGGCCCTGATTTCAGTTGTGATCTGTGGGATTTACCATAGATTAAAACTGTAATGGATAATTACAGTTAATGATGAATAATTCCTGAATTATGGAAAAGTGAAATTATAAATTATCTTATTCTGGCCTCATGCTTAGAAGTATACTGGGAAATTATTTCACTCAATAAAATTGGGTTAAAGACATGCAATGAAAAGAAGAAGATCCTGTCTTCGAAACTAGAAGAAAGAGAAAATCCAAAAAAAATCTCAGTTTAACAAAAAAAAGGTAAAGTCTTCATTCAAAATGCAAACCACCATGAATGCTGAGTGTTTTATTCTATGTAGACTGAACTATGCCACCGAATAGTGGAATTTCAAAAACACAATACAAAGATATGAGTTTATGTCTTTACATGTATTACATTTTCCTTAAAAATTGCATTGTTTCCATCCCTCAGCAGCTCTGCGTGTGAGTGGAAAATGTGAGCATTCAGAAGGAAGGTTCTTAGCCAGATCTGTGATTATTTGAAACAGGGAATGCCTTTAGCAGAGCTTCGTTTTGTCAGCAGCCTTTTGGTTCAGGGAAACCCAGAAGTCACAATAAGAGGGTTCACACGCCCTTAAACATTTCATTGCTTCATCCTCCAGGGTGATCAGGAAAGGATGAAAAAATGACAGCTGCATGCACTCCACTGATGGCTTGTTGGTATTTGTGCACTGAATGGGGACACTCCATCTCTCAAGGAGAAAGAGTGACTAGAGCAGACCAGTAGACACTGGCAGTCCTGGATCCAGCTCTCCGTTCTGGATTGGCTTGTACTGTGATTAAAATGAAAAGATTAGTCTGTACTGATAGTGATGACAACCCCTGCCTTGCTTTTCTCCATTATTATTACTCTAACTTGCTATCACTAGCAAAAAAAAAGTGGGCAAATTACAATCTAGATGTAACATGTAACAGATGTTTCATTTACTACTACAGACAATAGCACGGAGCGATTTTTCCATCCTCTCCTCCCATTTTGACTCCTCTTCTGGTCTTAAGTTGAGTTCCAAAAGTCATGTCTCACTTTTGAAATAATTTCTCTCACTTCAGTTTTAGAAGATGTTTATCTTAGGTCACCCACATCCCAGCAAGAGTATTCCTTCATTCTCGCTACCTATGTGAAAGCACTTTTTCCATCCTGTTCCTTTACCTGAACAAGTTGCCCTCTGGCTGAGAAGTCCATAAGCATTGAATGGTCCTGAAAGAGTGACTCAGGACAGCTTAAAGAGCTGATTAACTAAGTTTTTTGAACAGATTCTGCAAACACAGTTGGAACCCTGTGTCATGAGGGGGTGTGTGAGGAAATAATAATAATAAAAATAAAATTAACATGCTAATGGTTTATACCCTGTAAGGGAGTCCAGAATAAGAAATTACTTCAAAGAGAACCACACTCAGAGTCAGAAAGAGGCAACAGCATGCACCAGCAGGAGAAAAAAGGGAATACCCTGTTGTTTCTTCAATTTGCACACTTGCTGGTCAGTTCACATGAATTTAATCATAGAGCGCATCCTACTGGTCCTCAGTAAGGCACAATAAAAACATATGACTAGGTAGTGTCTGAAAACACTAATGCTGAAGAACACAGGTAACTTCATTCAATTACAACACAGAAAAACTACAATGTGAAACTGTACAGCCTTGGCACATAATTAATGCCACTAAATAGAAGATGAAATCCCTATTATTAGGATTATTATTATTTTATTTTGGAACACTCCAAAAAAAGTGTTCTCACAGAAAAAATTCCAAGGGAATATAGAAGGAAGATGAAATGTGGAACTGCCCTAGTAAGTTCCTGGTGGTCTGTATCTCATCTGGAAAGAGGTTTTTTACGGAAGTAGTAGACAGTGTTTCAGGGCAAAATACAAGACTGTATAAAATACAGTTACAGAAGACTGCCTTTCATTTGCTGCCTCATCACTACAGT
>NW_009189141.1:4399-5058 GCF_000690835.1 Fulmarus glacialis | reverse complement strand
AACCGCTCAGGCTTTTTCTACTGAAATTAGGTAATTTATGACTTACATATGAAAATTCATTTGTGTTTATCTTACCCGATAAATGGATAGTGGATTTTGGCATCTATCTAAATTTTCTTAACATCTCTAAAATCTTTGCCTTAGTAACAGCCTCCAGCATTTATTTCTACTGGGCAATTAGGTGTTTTCTGAAGGAAAAAAAAAACCAATCATTACTGTACCATTTATAAATATGGCAATTCTTTGGCTACAATTCAGTTCTCCTTTTGATACTGACGTTCAGGCCATCTCAGATATCCCATCAAGAGAAAGCATCCTGGTGGAGAATACAAAGCCCTTACAAATGTCCTTTCAAACTTTCACCTAATCTGAAAGAAAAATAAATCTGTGATCATTTGAAAAAGATAAGGCTATAAAAATGCTCATAAACACAAAGGAATAAATTGGCTACAATTCAGTTCTCCTTTTGATACTGACGTTCAGGCCATCTCAGATATCCCATCAAGAGAAAGCATCCTGGTGGAGAATACAAAGCCCTTACAAATGTCCTTTCAAACTTTCACCTAATCTGAAAGAAAAATAAATCTGTGATCATTTGAAAAAGATAAGGCTATAAAAATGCTCATAAACACAAAGGAATAAATAAATATCCAAATTAG
>NW_009189141.1:799-4373 GCF_000690835.1 Fulmarus glacialis | reverse complement strand
AAGAGTGAAAATAAAATAATTTTTGCTCTTTTTTTCTAATTTAAACTCCTTTTTTTGCTGTATTTAAGCCTTAAGTCACAAGTGTTAAAAATTCTGCTTAGAAATGTTGTTTACCCGGTAGACTACAACGGCTTTCTTTTGTTACCCTTTAATGACAATTTTGCTTATAAAAAAGCACAGACAAAAAAAGTATTTTCATATTAGGTAATGATTTTTTTTTTTTTTGTCGGAATGGGTTTCTTTTCAGGAAAAGAAAGATTTTTTAACAACATTTTCTACTCATACAGATTCTGATGGAATTTCCTGAGTACTTTGGAGACTCAGGTTCATATCCTTGAATGGTCACAGGCCTCACTGGGCAGGTTGTATCTTCATGGTTCAACCATTTGTAACACTGGGGTGATAGTACTTTGCTGTTTTGCAGACTTCTCAGGCCTTTAAAGACTGCAGTGTCCTCCCAGGCTGTAACAACAGCAGCTGCACAGCAACCACCTCCAGGACACATGGGTATCGTCAGGACTTCAAGATCCCCACTTGCCCCAAGGTTTCCTAGTTATCCATGCAGCATAAGCATTTCTTACCCCGGTTTGCTGGAGAGGAAGGCAGCTGTGTTCCTGGGGAGAGAAAGTCATAGAATCATAGAATCATTTAGGTTAGAAAAGACCTTTAAGATCGTCAAGTCCAACCGTAAATGGGACACAGAGGGTTGGGTGACAACACATCCTGTCCCTATAGGTCTCCTGCTATGCACTCATTCACCTTTCTTGCTCTGCTGACCCATCCGTGGTCCATCACACCCACCAAAGGCAGGACATACTTAGCAGCCAGCAGCTCGGTGCTTGGAAAACTGGATTTTTCACCACTTTATATTTTTCACAGCTAAAAACAACAGATTATTATCAGGTGGCAGAGAACCGAATGTTCCAGAAATGTATTTGTTTCACACACTCAGTTTATGAGTCATGCTCAAGTTGACAGGACAGCCTGCTCCAAGATCTGTCCTCCACTCTTGCCACCGCTTGCTATTTACTTTATTTATTTTCACATTTATGGAACATTTCTGTTAACCATATTTTAGGTACATTCACAATAAACAAGTATTAAAATCACAGAATCACAGAATGGTTGAGATTGGAAGGGATCTCTGGAGGTCAACTGGCCCAACCCCTTGCTCAAACAGGACCACTTGGTCCTGGATATTTTTGTCCATGGCCAGTTGCCCAGGACTATGTCCAGATTACTTTTGAGTAACTCCAAATAAATAGGTACCAAAATATGCAGACTTTATAGTAGATATTGTAGAGCATTTTGGAGGACACAGGAAGGAATAACTTTTTTTTTTTTTTTTTTGCCTGGCTACAACACCATATGTGTCTGTGCATGTAAAAAATATTGCTGGAGCATAAAAAATCTAAGGTTCCTATGCAGTTAATGAAACAAGACAACACACTTCTCCACAAAATTTAAAAAGAGCTGAGGGAAATCCAAAGGAGTTTTTCTTTTAGGCATAGAAATTATCATTCCTAGCAACACTGGAGTGAGCAGGTATGCTACCAAGTAAGTGCAAAAGCAGTTCAATGTGTGATTACTGCTTTTGAATGCAGAATATGTCTGGCAAGGTATGACATCATCTCTGCCAACTTTGCCTGAACAGAAGACACACAGCACTCACCAAAGAATCAGGCTCAAATCAGGTCTTTTTAAATGGTGCTCCTAGATGAAGAAGAACAGGAAAGGAAAAGAGGTAAAACAGTAATTATCTATTAGCACTCAGAATAGGCTTTCTGGGCCTAAATAAATACATTTGAACAGATTTTATGCCAAAGTTACCAATTTCAGATGACAATAAAAAATAATTTTTTCTTTTCACTTGTAGTCATATAAATTTTAAGTTATACCTGAAGTGTATAGAGAGTAGAAAGAATACACATCAGCAAAGTCAGAGAAAATTATGGTGTAGAGTCAAGCTTCATTCTTACAAATAAGGGTCAAAAGTTTATTCTGCGCAAAAGGCATTATCTATTTTCTCAATTGTACAAATAAGTTCATTTCAGACCTTGATACAAAGGGTGCAAAGTGTCAGTGAAATCAGAAAACAAGTGTTAACAGAAAAACTACAAAATTGTAGTTCTGTGTTCAAAGAATATAATTCTTATTCTCTCTTTCCTTTTCTCTTGCTTTTTAAATCCCAGATCATATAAGCTTTTTAATTCAGCCTGATCAATATAATACATGAATTTTTCTCTTGTCTGCTTTTTCCCTTTTTTTGGCAGCAACAAAGAATTACTGTAATGAAATAATTTCTGGCTGGCATGGTGCCCAGCAAACTTGGGGAACCATTGAGACTGGTTTACTTTCATTCCTCAAAACAGCCATGTGAATACAAAGTTCTGGGATGATAATTTATTTCTCCTGCAGTTTTATGGCATTTCAATGGCCTGAAATATCCTACTTGATGGCAATTTGCATCATTGTGGGTCTGCCATAAATGATGCAAATTGCCATAAAACATTGGGAAAACCCTACATCACATCTTTATCTAGATTTCTCAGTGATGATATTTGGGTTTGCTTCAGATAATTTTATTCATTTAGTTGCAGAAAAACATCCCCCTCTTACCAGGTGTTACTGGACAACACATTTGGGTTTTTTGGTGACTATTAAATGTGGCAAAGGAATAGACTTTTTTTCCAGTGCACTAAGAAACAGCTCAGGAGTGAAGAAAAACACAACGATTCTGATGTTGTTTACTACCAGCTAAAGAGAACCACCTACAGTTTTTCTGGGGTTTTTTCCCCTCCTTGTGGAACCCCCATTACAGCCAGATTAACAACCCTGATCAATATCCATATTACTACTACTAGACAAAAGTGCTTACACCTTTAGAAAAGGGACTTGCCTCAATCTAAATCTTGCTACAGAAGATTGTCTATATCATTTACTGCCTAACTATCAAAAGTTGAAATATCAAACATATGAGAAGCTTTGAAGGAAAATACAGGAAGGTTGTAAACAGTAACTGCATTTCTGTTAGGTGATATATTGGCTGTGAGAAGAGATAGTCTACCACGTGGACTATCTTTCCAGCCATCATCAAGCACTTCCAAAGCACCCATCACCTTTACGTAGGGCAAAGTCTATGCTCATCTTCAATACCATGAATATGTTAATAATTATTTTAATATTAATAATAATTAACTCTGTTAATAATAATTAATTTGGCTAAGTGTAGCCAATTACTGATCTCACATTCTGATTTAAGGCAACAGTAGGTCCAATAGGAATGCAGCTATCAGAAAGCATCCCCAGTGAAACTGAGAACAAAATTGGAACATGGCTATCTAGTATAGCACTAATGATGTAGCCCCCCTTCATCGGGAGAAATTCTAACTAGGAAGCAGCACATACATTCTGACTTACAACAGGAAAATGATAGAACCTTGTGCGCCACTTTCATCTAAATTGAACGCTATTCATCCCAGCAGAGCTCTGACATTCTGCGCTGTGCACACTGGTATGAACCAGCAGTAACTTCTTTGAAACCGCTGGGTTAGTCCTGGATTTATGCCAGTGT
>NW_009189141.1:0-742 GCF_000690835.1 Fulmarus glacialis | reverse complement strand
GCTGAGATCATGCTTGGACATCAAAAACAAATCTCAGAAAGAAGATTTTCATCAGGACTTTCCAATACAAGCATGGAAACCAGATAAACCAAAAAAACAAGATACGTGTAAATCAGCAGAAACCACGGTTCTACTATCTACCAACCTTCCTCACCACTCAGTTGCCACCATGAAACCCGATACTGGGGCACAATCACAATTTCTTTTTTATTAGTTAAAACTGGACTTCTGGAATCCATTCTGAGAGGGCAAAATGGAGTGAGCTGCTTCCTGGGCCCACTGCTCACAGCCATCCTCATGCAAAGAGGCTTACCCGCTTCTGCAAACAATCCGATGACTTAAACACTTTTCTTCTTTAGACTGAGGAGGGAGAATGAGACTGTTATTATTCATGTGGTTACACACTTGAAAGATCCTTATATACTTGGAAGATCCCATATGTAGGAAAGGAAGAAGCAGAAAGATTGAAATTTGGGACTCTACTTCCAATCAGACAATAACAATAGCAAATCCTGCATTTACTGTAGCAATATATGTCTGTACAAGCTACTCATTCTCAGTTTTAATGACCTGCAATCAAAACCCTGAGCGTGGCAAAAATTTAGATGAAATGTGAGCACTCAGCACCTTCCCAGAACAGGTTGTCATTCACTGTGGTTCTCAGATTTCCCCTCTTGCCTCACTGTGGCTCTGCTGCCCATATTGCCCATTCCTAGAATCATAGAATCAGAGAATCATTAAG
>NW_009189140.1:14397-17306 GCF_000690835.1 Fulmarus glacialis | reverse complement strand
TTTGTTTGGGTTTTTTTGGGGGGTGGGGGTGGTTTTTTAAGCAGATGCCTAGTTCTCCCACCACTTCATTTGACCTCACAGATTTGTTTCTTTCAAAGAGATGCAGGACACGAAACTGAGAACTGACAGATAAGTGCTTTTTAATGTGGACCAAAGCCCAGCTGCTCTAGAATGCCAAACTGGCTCAACACTCTGATAAATTTAGCATCCAGAGCTCTCAATAAAGTTTGACTCACTTCCCAAGATTTGTTTCACAAAACATCATGTGCAACCCTATTGTGTTGCATTCAACATCACCCTATCATTGTTCAGAGGAGGTTTTATTTACACGTCAGGAAGATGAATGGAAACACTGCAGCACCACAATGGGCAGCACGTTTCCTCCTCAGATTGTTCTTCAGTGTCCCAGGGCACCAGATTTTCTGAAAGGATGACTATAGGAAATTACTTGATACAGACAGAAACAAATACGACCATTTAAAGCTTTCCTGTAATGAATTACACAATTGCTTTCAAATTTCTAACAGCAACATATTTTGAACATGTGTACTAAACCCTTTTGATAGCTTTAAAATATACAAATTGGCTTGATTATAGAAAAAGTACTGGTAAACTAATTAGACTTTTGCTTTCTTCCACAAACCAAAAGGCAAACTAAATCAAACTATTCCTTTATGAGAATACTCACTCCTACCGCTGATTTTCTTCATAGCAGCTGCTCCTATTAAACAATTTCATAATGGTTGCACCCAGGAGACCCAAATAGCAAGGATTAGTTGTGATACATACCATACTATCAGGTAAAAAATGAGGGACAATCCTTGCCACAGGGGCAGAACAGGTTATTAATGCAGCAGTCCAGAACTGCCATCAGTTACTTTGATTAATTTATTATACTACACTTTCTCTTTGTCTTGTATGCTTCCTGGCAGAGACAAATGCAGTCGAATACAGTCTTCAAACTCCTATAAACAATAATTATTAGAGAAAATTGCTCTCCATAGAAAGCATCCCTGCCTCTGCATAAAAAGCACTGTAATCACAGGAAACCTTTGGATGTCCCATTTCCTTCCTGATTTTCAAGTCTTGGAAGCTTTGCTTGTTCAGCTATTTACACTTGCTGAATTAGAAGAGAACAAGAAGATTTAAACAAGAAGGTAACAGTGGTCTGAGATACCACATGAAGGCTGGGTTAAGTGAGAAAGTGTTCATTTCCAAAGTAACGTATGACTGTAATGTAAGTAGAAACCAGGTAATTAAAATCATTAATATACACGAGTTTTGTCAACATTTTATCAAATTCAGCCTTCGTCAAGATATTTTTCTGCATGGAGCTTTCTAACAGAATCAGACTTGGTTATACTTAGGGGGCTGTTCATCAACAAAACCTCTTTGACATGAACACTTTTAATGACAAACAAAAGGCGCTTGACACGAGAACTCGCCTTTTGTTTATCCTTCTGTCACAAGCTTAAACTTTCAACCAGCTGAGATGAATTCCAGGGAAGAAAAAAATATCTGAAACTCTAAAGCCAGAAGATATAAAGGGCCAGACTGAAAATTTATTGTATACAAAGGCATGGAAGTAAGAGTTAGGAAGGAAAGGAAGGTGTTAGATGTCTCGGGTGAGGAACTGGTTGGGTTTAGGTGAGGGCAGTTTGTGGATAATGCCATCCCAGAAGGAGAAGGTCTGTTATTTGGCAAGGAGAATTGGTTTCATGGCTGTGCCAGGCACACACAGAGACAAGGATCAGGTTCTCCATCCTCTGCCAGCTAGTAGTATTTACTCACATAGCAAGGCCTGTGTACAGTTCTCCTAGGTGAAGTGCACAAGATTCCCAGTTTCATCAGAACCACCACACTGCAAGATCTATCCAAAGTAGCTTAAAACGCAGGGCTTGAATTGTAACATGCACCTTTCTCCAACAGGAAACCCTGCAGGAGGGTGGCTATGCTGTGGCCCTCAGATGCAAATTCAGCAAACTCCATGATTTGTGAAGGAATGCTGCTCCCATGACAGAAATGTGCGAGTCAAACTCACATAATAGCGCATTTCAGATTTTGTCTACTAGGTGTCTGAATATGAATGGCTTCATGAAATAACACGGCAAACTCAGGCGTAGAAAAACAGAGACTAATTTAGTTTTCTCCTCTTCTGCAAGAGGGAATAAACATGAAGAGAAATAATGTAGGAGAGAACAGCATCTCAAAAAACATAGAGCAATGTGGCCTTTGGAATGTAAACATTAAGTGGCACTGAATGTGTATTTCCTCTGTGTCCTCACTCAACACTGGCAGGTCTGTAATTCTGAAATTACAGGAACATCTTTGACTTCCGAATGCAACAGACCAGACCTTCCCAGGCACCCAAACACAGGATCATTTCAAGACTTTAATTATTTTGAAAAGGTGTGCTCACAGCTGTACTTCAGTTTTTGGAGCTGCCTTCTCCTTCAGCCTTCCTGAAACCACACGGATTACTCTGGCACATCACAGTCATCAAGTGCCTCGTCATATAGTAGGAGGCCTCACCCTGGAAAATCTGAAAAAGCTCGTTTCATGTAATCATAGCAAGGCAAGTGGTTGTTCCCATGGATTTTTGTTAATTTAAGCTTTTCAGACAGAAAGACTAGTAACATCTCAAAAATGCATGTTACCCACATGCATTGCTAACTAGCATCAACAGGTACGTGTAAAAACAATCCACAACTGCCAGACTGCCTGCTCATCCAATCCTGTATTTCTGTTAAACTGCTGATAAATTTCTGCCGATGGCTTATCTCTTGCACCTTCAGAACAAGCAAAAATTAGTGGTGGACTTCTTCTCAGCTTCAGATTCTTCTCTTTTTTATATATGTGTAAGATATTACTCATATATACTTCAATGAATACATACATAGATGGTTATT
>NW_009189140.1:0-14386 GCF_000690835.1 Fulmarus glacialis | reverse complement strand
GGGAAATGCATGACTTTTTCCCACTGAAAGGGAAAAATAGAAACAAAACTCTCTAAAACTTAGTGCTTCAGAAACCTCTCAAGTAATCAATTTTTCACTGGTTCTTAGAGAGGAAAAAAAAAAAAGAAAAAAACCACCACCACCATCCACCAGTGTATTATCAGGGTGTATTTCAAGTTTAACTGAAGAGGCACATCTGCTTTGAGACCGTGATCGAAAGTTACAACACTGAAGGCTTGTATAAACACATTTTTCCTGTGTAATGATTTGATTATGTAAACAACATTTTTTTGGTATTTACAACTTCAGAATTACACTGTTTATTTTATCGCCTGAATTTTAGAAATGATGAGCTCTCATAGATACCAGTGAAGGTAACAAAAAACTGTGTTCAGCACCTTTGGAAATGCCATCGTCTTTTCAGCTAACAGGTGCATATTCCAAGTACAGTCAGTTATCTTGGACAGCAAATATAAAAATCCCTTAAATAAATAAATAAATACCAGATAATGCTACTGCTTTCTCTCAAGAGAAAAATGCCTTTGGATGAGAGCTAGAGGAAGGATGTAAGCTGCACACTGCACAATTAAACTTTCAGATGTATTGCTGCTGAATGGAATTCAAAGCTCCAGGGCACAAGCCTGGATTTGCCACGTAACACACTGGAAACACGAGCTTTGGAAGAATCACGTTCATTTGGTCACCTAAGGCTAGGTAATAAACACTGCACAAGGGAGTTTTTATGCTACTGTAGAAAGCTGACAATTCCAGACCAAAGGAATATTTTTACACAAATTTCACACATACAGACTTTAAGTAGTCTAAGAGAGTTAGCCCTTTATCTTCTATCCTATTCAGAGGACCTCCTCTAAATCAGGCCACAGATTAGAATTCAAGTTTTCCTCCTGTGAGAAGCCTGCTCTACCATTATTCCAACTTGTATTAAATAGTAATGTGTATGAACTAAGCCAGAAAAAGAAATTTGGCTCAAAAGCATCATAGTTTTCAGACTTGCATAGGAAAGCCTCGTTCAAGTCCTGCTGATAACCATGCAGAAGAGGGAGACAACCTTGGACCTCTCCTGTGACATTCGAATACTCTAATTGGCTATTAGATTTGCATGGAAAAAGCTCCTCCTCCTTTTAAATGTGATTTAGAAAATGTCTAAGATTTAGGTTCAGCTGGTGTAAAATGGAGAAAACAGTCACACTTGTAAATGCCACTGGCTTTAATAGCATGACTGTACAGACCTGTCAAAGCCTGAGTGATCACATATAACGCCACTGCATTGAAGCTTTGCTGGTTGCAATGCTGATGCCCACAGAACTCACAGCCCTCAGCACTGGGCAGTGGGAGTAGGAGGAGGATTCCTCAGACTGTAAAGTGCCAGAGCTGCAACCATCAGTGCTAACACTCCCTTGCTTTGGTATTCTCTTCTGGCGACGCGTGGGCCTTTTCTGACCTGCTTTTCCTCTCAGAGGAACTCAACCTGAAGTTTCCAAAATGCATCAATTTCCTGAATGACATCTGAAAACAGTTCTTTGACATGCAGGTATTTACAAGTCTCTTAGTGCATCTACTTGGTAAGCTGATTCTGGTGCTTAGCAATGATCCAAATAGACTGGTTGTATAGTATGCTCCCTGACAGAGCAAATATAGATTGGAATGAAATTTCTAGAAGAAATATTGCATACAGAGACCATATTTTGAACATATTCAACATTCTCTATTTTGTTTTCTAATGTTTTCTTAAACTTTGTCTTCTTTTTCAAACATCCTTTACAATAAATTCATTGCCAAAATATTTGTGGCAATTGAACACAGGCAGGCAGAGTTTTCAAATTGCTAGGCTGCCACTCAGACATAGCAATAAATGGTAAGATAGAAGAAATAAAATCTAAGCACAGCTGAAACATTTTCATTAACATTATACTTCATTGTTTCATACAGTGTTGGAGCTTGATCTATAATTTCAAGGGATGTGAGCGCAGTATGAGGTCCCTCTTACTTACATGGGTCTCAGCTTTCATGAAAATGCACAGTTTATGCATACCTTAGTACTAGGCAGTTTTATCAACTCTCTGAGTGTGTCATCTCCCAATTAGGCATCAAATCAGTTTGCAGAGAATTACAACCAACAGGCACCCTTCAAAAGCACTGAATGAAAGGCATTAATAATACACTCTCTTTTGACCAGATATGAAAGCATCGAAATAACAACAATGAAAAAAGAAAGCCACAACCAATGTGTAATCTCAAGCTACTTTTAAAATACTCTCACTGTTCTCCAGAACAAAAAATATTTTGCTAATCTTCAGATAACATTGTGCTATGACCAAATGTAGAATGAATTTATAAGCTAACGCATCCCGTTTTAGGAAACTAGGAGCTGCGTATCTATTCTCTACCCTCAATACAGAGGGGTTCTTGAGTGCTCAGGAAAACCAAACCTTTTCTTGACATCATTTATTCCAATTTTTGCATTAAACAGTTTTAACAAAATAAACACAATATAAACTTTACTGTCATTTATATGAGTCAACCTTCTGATATTGGTGGGTAAATGTATACAAATGAAAGCTCAGCTTGGCTCCAGTAACTAAAGACAGCTGAATGAATGTTCCCTTAACCTTCTTATACATTTCATTAACCTGTTCTCCATTTATCTTCAAAGAAAAAAAAACAGTGTAAACAAAAATCTGAAAATAATAAATGATAACAGCAAGAAATCACAAATTTTTTCGGGCTTTTTGAAAGCGATAAAACTCATGGTGCAATTTCATCTTCTTATAAAGAAGTCTATCTTTCTATTACAATTTTTATTTCCTAGAGTTTATCTGGTACACAGATAAATTCAGGGATCCCAGTGACTATCCCACAGATCCAGAACATCTCACCTGCAGCACTATATTATCTTCATAGCTGTTTTATAATCTCCCAGCAAAGAATTTCATTTTCATTTACTTTATTCTTGAAGGTTTCTGGACAAATTCTTAAAACATTGTGAGAGCAGTGACACAAACAGAGAATATTCAGGAAGTCCAATGACAATAGTGGACACAAACTAGCGGTGTGATAGAAATATTCAGATTGCTTTCACATTGTTTTTCTTGAAATGCTACAGATGCAGAACTATTCAAACTTAATTTTATTTACACCCCATTTAGAGTTTGTGCTTCTAACACAGTATTTGATGAAGGACTGAAAAAAAAAAAACACCAAGAATCTATTCTGCTTTCTGTACTAGTTCTTAACATACATCTCTCAGACCCAGCTATAGCAACTCTACTCCTCCCCAGATTCCTCTCCAGGAATTTTCTCCCACTTTTCCCATTTCAAGGGCTATGTCGGTGCCAAACCTTCTAGGAATGGAGGGGAAAAAATTCAATGTACCTGTGGCCCCTCAGGGATCCTAAAGTCACTTGGGAGAAAAGAGTGTGTGTGTATATATGTATATAAAAAGGAGGGGAGTGGGGTGACGGGGGGAGAGAGAGAGAAAGAGCGAGAGAGAGCGTGCTCTCATGTATCAGGTTTTCAGAGCAGGCAGTGGTGAAAGAGGGCAGGAGGTGAAAATAAATGAAAGGAAACTGGAAACTCCGAAGGCTATTAAAAGAATTGTGCGATTTTTCAAGACTTTTTGAAAAAATAAGTAAGTAATACGCGGACAATAAGGATTAACCTTAAATCCAATACTTAAATCAGAAGTTTTAATTGTTTATTGTAAATGTCTCCTTGTTGGATAAAATACCCATGTAGTTAAATAAATATAACAAAACGAAGCACCACTTCATCTGTTTACAAAGAAAAATATCTATGAGCATCTTCCAGAACACAAAACCGGTTTTGCAAAATGGTAAACAGAGAGAAAGGGAGAGAGCACACAAGTGAGTGCTCACCATACAATCTTGGTGCAATTTACTAACCATGATAACAAGTACCTTATGCAAAACTTCATTTTTACAGAGAACAGGAATATACTAAAGGTGATATTCCAAAAGCTCAGTCCCTATCACTTGATAAACATAACCACTTCTTAGAATTATTCAAGCGACACTGAATTTCCTAGCATACTGGCTTTTATTTGCTTTCTGAAATGTCACTTATTTTTCCAAGTTATAACTGTAACTCGTAAGTGTATTTAGTACATTTATTAGTAGCATATTTGTATGCTTCAACTGGCAATGCTGACAGTGCACAATAACCAGAGATTAATGCAACACAGCCTTTTATACAAGTCACGAGCTTTTTTGTGTATCATTTTGAAACGGTGGTTAAGTCCTCAAATTGCCCACATATTTCTAACAGTTAATTCAAATTATGAGGGTTCATTGGTCTATCTCACATTTATTTTGCAGTCACCAGTGAAGCATTGAATCATATAAATGCATTAGACAAAATGTACAAAGCTCAGGTCCCACCCTTGCAATTTCCCTTATATTCTTGTTTTTTTCCCCCCTCAAATGCAGGAAAACCATGCAGAAGCAACACGCATTATAAATTGTTGAAAATGCCATAAGGTTTGGGGTCATTCTGTTATGCACTGTGAGTAAATTCTACACTTGTGGGCCATCTGTTGAAAAGCGTCTGTCCTAAATACTCACTAGTCTTCCTTTGGTGGCAGGCGCTTCCATTGTTGCAGTACGGCACAGCCATGTGGGGCACTCAAGGCCAGACTTTGAAGAGCTTGGGAGCACTTGCAATGCAGGCTTTGAAGACAGAATCAAAGCCTTAATATTGTGTGGCTGTCAACTGCCAAGATATGCAGTGAAGAGAGTTTCTAGTGGACTGTATTGCCAAGCATGCAGGTGCTGTTTTCTGTGTTGCTGCTGGTTCCAGGTTTTTCTCAGTTAGTAACTCCTTTTGAAAAAAGGCAGTTGTTTCATTTTAAATTCACAGTATTATAAAAACTGAGTCAAGACCAAACAAATAGTAGACAGATTGGATTAAAGTGAGGTGCCCTAAATAAGGGATAAAGTTTACAGGGTGGGTCGTCTTGAAGGAGAACCTATCAGCAGTTATTTGCTTTAATGGTATTAGCGTGGGATCAAGGAGCAGTCAGACCTGTTGAGCTACCATTGATGGAAGACTTATAACATGTAAGAGACTTTAAAGATGTCCCAAGCTAAAAACCTTATTACATATGAATTCCTATAGCACAGCATTTTCTTCACAAGATCTACCATTCCTTTAACACAGTTCAACATTTGACTTGGGGACAAAATGAGTAGGTAAGAAAGTGGAGAGCTTGTTTCTACATTTAGGGTCCCTGCCACTTGGATACTCATTTCCCTGTGAGAAAAGTTAATTCACATTTGCTATTTTAGGCAGAAGACTCCATGTAACTTTTCAGCGGTGTCTTGGTTCAAAAGGATAAACCAGCCTCTGAGAGGGCTGTTAACTTTCCCTTTTTAGAGGGACAGTCTCAGTTCTTGTATTTGCTTATCAATCGGCACTTTCCCCTCATGGTATGAAAAGTCATCCAGTAAAACCAAGAAAAAAGAGCAATATGAATACTTTCATACTGAAATCAGTATGTGATTCATTCTCCAACGCAATTTTAACAGGGCAGGATAGGGCTCATTCTGTGTTTCTGTCCAGATGGAAATCCTCGTACAAAAGTGAGGGTGGGAAGGAGAGGAGACAGTGACTAGCTTCACTGGTCATCTCTTCAATGTAATGGCTGAAGCACCTAACCATCCTCTCTCTCTCTTTTTTTTTTTTTTTTTTTAATTCTGCAGGATTATAGAGCAGCTGCACATGGAATTACATACATGTGCACTAGATTATGCATTCTGCTAGCACTCAAAGTCAACATATTTTCCATAACTATCTGTAGCACATGAATTTGTCTCACATTCAACATGATGTTCAACCTGTAGGTCACACCAAACCCTGTCCCTTGCAGAAGTTTAGCTCACGGGGCCGTAAGAACATTTTACTATGAAATATCTTTGTCTTGACATAAGCATCAGATTTAAAGGATTTCTGATTCTGTAATCAGATACAACGTTAGCTACAAACCAAAATATATTCATGTTCCAGAATATTTTATCAAACTACAGTATCCAAAACCAATGCAAGACAGAGTATACTTTAGACAATGAGCTTTCTTATGAAAATTCAGTAACAAGAATGGCATCTTGTCAGCTTTAACATATCAGCCAAAGAAAAACACATTTATATTGTCCCACTGCTTCTTCATCACATACTATCTTCCATGGTCTTGGCACTCCCTAGCTTTTTATATTCAAATATGTATATTTGAATTCCTTACTCCTCTGCATCAATGACATGTTAGAATTTTTAACGAGTGGCAAAAATACGTACAGATTTTGTAAAGTTTTACGTAGAAACACATCACATGGCTATAAACAAAACCAGTCCACATTTAGCTAGCTATATGGATTAATCTCTACATCATTTCATTCTTATCTCTAAGCCAGAGAATAAAGCTTTGGTAAGTTAATCAGCATGCACTGGGACAGTACCTCCCATGAAAATCTTAGCCAAACTGAGTGGGGAAAAAAAAAGCTCAATTAAAGCTCATTACCAAACAGTTCAGTTGCAGACACTTAAAACTGTAAGTATTTTGGTTAATATCGCTCACTAAAAGCAGGCATAGACTACAAGTATTTCAAGTTATTTTCAGTTTCAGTTTGGTTCTTCTGTTACAACATATTTTCCACCATTCAGATTGATACAAATTAAATGAAACCGTTAATCTATTCAGATCACAAGATGGAATATTATTACCTTTGCTGTAAATTTGGATTACCAGACTGAAAACACTGATAATAAGCATTGCTTCTTTCTCTGCAGGACAGACAAGATACAAAATTTCCATGTTTGTGTTTGAAATATATGTTAAGAACTGTATTATAATCAGTGGCACAAAGGGAAGGAGGTCTGTGACAATAAAGACTTGAAAATACATCAAGTCATCTCCAAACTTCGTGCAATAAGAAGTTGGTATAAAGGTTAGTTTTACGAGCTGAATGTGTCAATGAAAGTAATCCAGGGAGGAAAAAGTGTGACACCCGTCATAGCACATCTTATTGACTTCAGTTTACAACAGCCAAGAAGTCGCCTCTGAACATTTATGACTATGCTTTACAGCATTCCACATGCTCTTTCTGGAAGACCTGATTAAGTTCACGTTGGTAGAATCCGAACAGGAGAACAGAGTCCTTTCCTACTTGCTCCTGAAGCCTATGGAGCCTTCATATGCACTAGTAAATGGTATATTTTATCATAACTAAGAAACATTAGCTGTTACATTATAAAAATATTGTGGAGATGAGCACAGTATTTAGCCATGAGATAAACATGTCAAGGTCTAGACAACTGCAAGACAATGAAAAACGTAACACAGACCTTGTCTATCTGCCTTGTAGTAAACATCATAATTTTCTTGTCTCTACTTGTATTTTTTATTGCTCATTAATAGCCTCAATGTTTAAAACAAACAAACAAACCAACCACAAAACGAACAAAAGAAAACAGAACAACCCAAGAAAATCCAAATCCAAAATCACAACAACAGTAAAAAACAAAATGCACCTTTGTTTCCAGGAGTACAGAGCTTATGATAACAGAACATCGCACTGATATTCTCTAAGCAAATAAACCCAGGTGTCTGGAAAAGTTCCATACCTATCTCTTGCTTTGGACGTGTATACCTTATATAAAGAGTTAAGGGGAAGAGAGGAAGGCAGGTATAAATAAATATTATATGAAACCTTTTCATATTGTGGAGAAAGTTTTTGCACATCATAAACTGGCAATTTTTCCCTCTCACAAATTACTATCATTTTTATTCCCTATGCTACTAACCCTCCTGACACACAGAAAACGTTTTCAGTTCAGAACCTTGATTTTTTTTATCAAACACTTAAGCAGTACGTTTCATTTCCCTTGCAACTCAGTGACTGGAAGAAATGACAATCCTGGAAATAACAGTATGAAATTATGACAGTATAAAATTATAATCAGTAATAGAATTATGCAGTAATGAGGATATCTGTTAGGTTGTGGTTTTGCCTTCCGAGAGATTTATGAAACACTCATCACTACTGAGTGATGTAACAGAGTAAACTTAAGTTAGTCAATGGGGGGAATTTAGGATTACAATGTCTCGGTCAGATAAAAACAGAGTCTGTATGAGAAAAAACATGGAAATACGCCAGTGTCTGGTCTTGAAGACTTCCGTGACAGCATGAGGAGAAAACATGGCCTTTTAACAATTTTTAGAAAAGATGCAGCTCATATGTGTAACACAAGCTTTGAGTACAGTACCTAGGCTAAGCTCCATGGCGGGTATGAAAAGGCAAGGCCTTACACATGCTTGAAGGCTCTGAGATTCCGCATACCCGCAGCAGTGCTATCATTCCACCACATGCACTTCTTGAACTATGCAAGTTTACTTAGACTGTTCAGAAAAGATGCAAAAACAGGACATCATGTCTTCTCTTTGTCAGTACATGGATAAAGTAATATAGACAATCCTTCCTTGTTCCACAGATCCCTGCCTTCTGCTGCAAGACAGTGCCTGTTTGTGAATGCAGATTTTCTGCAAAGCTCTGTGTATGCTTTAGCCAGGGGTGAAGAAAGAGCAGCTCCTCACGCCCAGCCTGAGGGGTAGAGTGGCAGGGGTGGTTAGCCAGAGTTCAGTCCTCTGGCAAAAAGCTTGCTACAGTTTTATTTGTTACTTCTATATACAAAGGGACTTAAATTAGCTGTGTGCTGTCTGAGACAAGAGAGCCTTTATAAGCTTCAAAGTGGCCTACAAATAGTGCTTCTGTTCCTTCACTGATGTGTGGGACTCTCCTGTGGGATATACAATGGCTATTGTGTTACTCAGAGAGCTGTATCTGGGTTATATCTGGAGCCTGCTTTTTCGTGGCGTATTTATAAAACTAGCCAATTCATAGATTGCTCAAGTTTGTCTTAAGAAACAAGGTGTCTTTCAAAAGATGATTCAGAATGAACT
Organism: Fulmarus glacialis; assembly: GCF_000690835.1. Lineage (NCBI taxonomy): Eukaryota > Metazoa > Chordata > Aves > Procellariiformes > Procellariidae > Fulmarus > Fulmarus glacialis. Next base: position 5,397 of record NW_009189140.1, on the reverse strand, counting down.
CCATGAGTGCTGTATTACTTGCAAGCTATGTGAAGTGAGGAAAAGGGCACTGAAACCACGGCAGCAAGTGATCACTGGAGCAGCAGCGCTGACACGAAAGGACTGCATGCCTGAACACAGACTAAGGGAGGTTAAACTTGCTCCCATCTGACAAAGAACAAGGCTCTGGAAAGGAATTCTGCTCTTTCTAGCTGGTGCAGGCAGGGCATCGGAAAGAAATGTATGGGGAGAAAGAAGAGGTAGGGCATAGCTAATGAAAGGGAGACAGATACGTAACACCACTGGACTGACTTTCCCTAACAAAGTGGTTTCACCTGGAAAGAAAATTAAGATTTCTAGGGCTAACAGAGCACCATTTTATACAGGGTTTTGTCAGGCTTCAGTGAAGACAGTGCCCTTCAATAAATAGTTTAAGAATCAGCATTAGATGCGTTCAGGATATAAGGTACACAGTCTACAACAAGAATAACTTACAAAATAACAGATAATTTTATCATTTTGTATACATAATGACTGGATATCACTGTACTTCTTGAATACAGAATACACAAAACCATGCATTGTTCTTGTAAAATGTATACTTCTATACTTTTCTAAACCCACAGTAGTTCTCCCTTGATATGGTAAGTGCTAACTACACTGAAAGCTATTCTCTACGAGAAGTGGGGAGGAAATATCTAGATAATTGGTAGCCAGATGTTACAACATCCTCACTACTAACTTGGAATGCAGATAGGCAGCAAAGCTGAGATGCAGAACGAAACAATTTTTAATTCAAGGGTGATCTGAACTGAGACAAAAGGGGCGATATATTAATGGCAGAAATTAAGACTCCAGAGTCCATGACTCCAAAGGCCTCAATCTCTGGAGAAGTCAGTATGTTTCACAACTTCTACCAAAATAAAAACCACGAAAGCATTTAAAAGAAGATGAAGGCAGCAAACGAAAGTACTAAAGAATTCTTGCAAAGTGCATACTGTTAGAGTCACCTTTGTCACATGTGCATTAGAGCAGTCTCTATCACAGGTACAGCTACTTCTGTTCTCTTCAGATTCTTGGCATCATTCAACACACAAAACACAAAGCTCTTGCTCTGGCCATGAATTAGGGATTGGTAGCAAAAGTAATGAGAAGACATCTTCTTCACTTCTTGCCAAAGCCAGAAGACACAAAAGCAAGTAAATACAGTAAATTGATACTTACTGTAGATGCAGGGAATAAATAAAGTAGAATAGCGAAGGGAAAAGAGAGAAAAGAAAAAAAGTATTTAAAGGAGGATTCTAATACTGCCTCTGGCAATAGAAGTTTCTGTGCTCTGGTGGGAAAGTCACCCAACTAACATTTCTTAGAGGTGCTCACTAATGGTGTATTGCATGTTTTCTAGCTGACCCACCTCATACACCTTTAACCCTAGTGTCAAAGTACATTATGTTTGCGGCTAAAAGCAAAGCCATAGGGAGCCGAGCACTTAACCTGTAGCATTCAGTACACCTTGAGCACCATTTTTAAAGGAACATTCAAAGGGAGAATTACCTGCTTTCTTCTAAGCTAGAGTAATTATTTTCAGTATCTCATTAACTGAGTATCTAAACCCAGCATTTGAGACATGACAGCATTTGGAATTAAGCAGGAGAATCACCAACAAAATGGAGAAATACACTGAAAGCCACAAAATTTTGCACAGCAAGTCCTAACTCTTAGTAACAGCAATGGAAACCATTTAACAACAAAGTGTTCAGTAGATTAACTCAATGTAATCAACGTGTAATTGATTTGCTGAAGCTGCCCTCAGGAGGATATCTACCACTAATTGTTTAAGAGTTCAGAGAGTAAAGGGCAAGGCCACAGCAACTGAACCATAAAGAGATGTCTTAAACTGGGTAGAAGATTGCTTTATTACTAAAGATAATTTTATTCTGTGTTCATGTTACTTGCTTTTGATAACTATTAAATGAGGCAAACTAAACAAGAAGGGTGTTTTCCCAAAGTTAAAACCGCTGTAACTATTATTGCATCAAATTTATTGGAAACTCTACTATCAAGATTCTGCCTGAGAAGACAGTCACAGCCTAAGCAATAAAACTATATATACACATGAATTATCATCTGAACATTTCCTAATGCACAGAATTTAAATGAATGTCTGTGATTTTTATTCAGGTTTTACATAAATTATGTTGGCTTCCTTTTAAGTCCAGCACTGTCTGAAGCAGTCACGTGAAATACTTTTTTTTTTTAAACTTACTGTTTTAAAATTATTTTGCACAGAAAAAGTGACAGCTAACAATAGCTTTGCTGCTACTTTTAGCAGCAAAGAGTTAAGGCCTCAAAGAAGAATCCTTTATTAATAAAATTCATAGCTAGATCATATTAAATCTTTAACCATGTAATCATCTATTACCAACTACTTTTGCATGCTTGCGCATTTACAAACTGTGTTGTGGCAAAAAAGAACCCAAGAACATTCTTTCCTTTGATTAAGGATCTCCTTGACTTGAGCATAGCTATTGCCAAGCTCTACTGTCAGCTTCACTTGCCTGGCAAGATGGTGACATGGTTATCAGCAGTCTTTCCTCAGATGGAGACAAAACCTACTAAAAAACACAAGGAACTCAAGTCTCCTGACAGTACTATTTTGATATTATTGAGCATCAGCAGAGATATCATGGAACGCTGAAACCACGCAAACACAGACAGAGAACAAGAGCAGGAGAGCATCAAACACTGAACTGCATTTCCTCTTGTGGCCATGAGGCAACTGCCTAATTGCGCCACACTTATTTTGGACACTGAACATGAACATGGGACTCCCTGTTAGCAATTAATGGCATTAAATCTTTCTTGGATAATTCTTCATTCTTTACTTCTTTTTTATATGATTAAAATAGTACTGCTAAATTCTATTTCTCCAACTTGCACATGTCTAAATTCACCAGGTATATGGTCCTATTTATAAAGGAATAACCACATTGTGTTAGTTGCCTTCATACACAGTTCAGTTTCAAATTATTTAAGACGTAGGAGTATCTTACCAGGACTGGTTCTGTACAGCTCAGACGGGCTGCTGACCTTTTGGCTGGAGGGAATCCGCTGATGGTATAGTGGAGGTGTTTTCACTAGGAGAGAAGAAAAAGTACAACTCCTCTTCAGTAACAGCTGAATGTTAATAGTGCTATTAAAATAAATAGAGACAGACATTTCCTTACCATATGATGTCTCTGGTGACAGAGGAAAAGCTGGTGTGGATGGGACAGCTTCATTTCCAATTTTTGTTGGGGAGAAGATTCCCCCATCTATTTCATCTTGGTATTGTGCAACAGCCATCTAGAAAGGGCACAAAAAAGCAAAATTACAGTGTGAAAATTCCCACTTAACCCTACAACACAGTGGGGCATTTTTCATTACAGAAGGTTTCATATAATCTGATCCATTGTTCCAGCAGAGCGATCTTGGAACACTGAAAACATGCAAACACACAGAGAGGACAAGAGCAGGACATCCTTAAACATTAAATTGCATTTCTGAGATAACTACTGTCATTTGTTCTTATTGCCACAATGCAACTGCCCAATTGCTTCACATTGATTTTGGACACTGAACATGGGACTTCCTATTGGCCATTCACTTCAATAAATATTGCTTGAAAAATTCTTCATTGTTTACCTCCTTGGTCTCCCCTACAGGAATCGGTGATCCTGGGTTTACAGCCTGGCCAGTAGCAGGAGACTTCATCCATCCACACCTGTTATATGATGGCTGCCCAGGGACGTCATTGTCGTACTGCCCAACACTTAACTTTCTGATCCTTCCCCCTGTTGCATTGTCATCTTGCATACCTGTTGCTGAAAACAAATAGGTAAACTGATTAATAAACTAATTTTTTTTTCAATTAGAGCTATTAAAACAAACTTCATTATTGTACCTTCAGTGATTCTGTTCAAGAACGCTCATGAAATAACTGGTTTCATAACTGCTTTACAAAACCACACAGGTGGGGGAAAAGAAAAAATCAGTTGTAGTTAGCCTTGCTGACACATGTTGGAACATATTTGCAGTACACCTGGTTCCAGAGAAGTGAAGCAGCATATTTCTGCTGACGCTCATTTTTGGAAGTTACCCCCAGTGCCAACAGTCGAGTCTGCCAGCAGGGGCCGCTACGGGCAACCAAATGGGAAACCTCTCTCTCCATCCCTGACACACAGCAGCTCTCAGCAACAAAACCACTTCTGCTTTCCAGGACTGCATTTTCCCCGAAACAAAGAGCTTCTTTTTAGCTGACACAGACCCTGGCCCTTATAAACGCAGCTCACTGTACACCTTTTGTGACACACATGGCAGTCACAATCACAAAAATTAGGTATTAGATACACACAGGAGCTGTAACCTTTTGGAGTCTGAGGAATGGAGCGCAAGAGTAAGCTGAGCCAGCAGAACAATCCAGGATATTCAAAGGCATAAAGCAGTATTTGTTTCCAAAGACACTATTAAGAGAGTGTCATTAGATTCGGCTTTATGATTAGCAGGACTTTATACTTAGTCATCCACTCCCACCAACAGGCACTTTCAGAATATTCCTACAGCAATTGCCTTTTCCACCCTTCTTTGTAAGAGTAACTCAATAGTAAGGATCCCACAGTAGTCCTTACTGTGTAGTCACGGGACAGTACAAAAATAATGGTATGCGTAGCAACTTTTCAGATACTCCTCTGCGAGTTTTTATTGTCCATACATACAAAAAGATCTTTGAGGATTAGCTATTTCTCTTAAAAGAGCTGAGGATTTCTAAAAGAACTTATTTTCATTGCTTGGTGTCATTTGAACTCTTGTAAGTCTGTGTTGATTAAGCACATCTCCTACACACCCTGATCATGGAGCCATAACAGTAGGAGTCCAAAGCGTGCCCTTCATCTAAACCAGCAGGAGGGCTGAACCAGCCACTTTGGTAGAGAAAGACAATAGTGTACACCTCCCACACACATCCACTTACTAGTGTCGTGGTTTACCCCCAGCCAGCACATTAACCCCACGCAGCCGCTTGCTCACTGCCCCCCACTGATGGGATGGGGGAGAGAATTGGGAGGGCACAAGTAGGAAAACTCCTGGGTTGAGATAAAAATAGTTTAATAATTGAAATAAAACAAAATAGAGCAGTAATGAGAACAACAACAGTAACAATATACAAAGCAGGTGATGCACAATGCAACTGCTCACCAACCGCGTGTCACGAATGGGGGGTGAGCCTCCGCATGTCACGAACGGGGCGTGAGTCCCGCCCCCCCCGCCCCAGTTTTTATACTGAGCATGATGTCCCATGGTATAGAATACCCCACTGACCAGCTGGATCCACCACCCTGGCTGTGCTCTCCCCCCAGCACCACCCAGCAACAACCAAAGCAT
>NW_009189139.1:0-749 GCF_000690835.1 Fulmarus glacialis | reverse complement strand
GATTCATCCTCTTATGTGGCACGAGGGAGGGATTTAGCCTTAATTTAGCACCATTTAGAAAAGATTACCCTTTAATTGCAATAGGAGTTGGCAGACACGGGCAGCAATGAAAAGCCTTTTATCCTGCAAAGCTTCCAACTGGCCAGTGACGGCTCCATGGCCAGAAGCGGAGAGCCATCCCGGGCTGTCCCTAGCTGGCTGCCAGGCCGGGCAGGATGGCCACCCCGGGCCACCGGGACCTGTCGGGGGTGAGGGAGGGGAGGCGAGGGGCACCCCTCGCTGCAGCTGCTGGTGCCTCTGTAGAGTCAATGGTGTCCAAAGGAAGACACAAACCCCTCATTCATCGGCATGCAAATCAGGAAGAGCCCGCGGTGCTGAGGGGCAGAGAAGCTGCCACAATGCACAGGGAGGAGCCGTGGCCTTTTGAGGGGCTCAGATGTAAATAAAACATAAGGCCAAGACCAGCACTGGCTCAGCTCGGGGCCCTGACTGGTTCAGGCTGAGATCACCTATTGGGGCAGATGCCAATTTCTTCCATTTCGGTATCAGTCTGGCCACGTCAGCAGAGGCACCTCCCTGCAGACCCCAGCTCGCCGTGCCACTCTGCCATTCCCTGGTGACAGGGCGAGTGAGGCATGGGGCTGTATTTTCGGGCAGTGAGAGCTCTGCCAGAGCAGATGCACAACATGCCTCAGGTGTAGGGTTGCCAGAGCCCTGCCAAGATCCAGTAGCTCATAGCCACTCAGGAG
>NW_009189138.1:0-18209 GCF_000690835.1 Fulmarus glacialis | reverse complement strand
GGGGCCGTGGCTGATCCTCTTCCCAGCGGGGGAGGGGAAGCACCGGGGGAGGCAGTTTCGCCTTTTGTGGGGTTTCTCTTGATTAACCTTTATAAAAGGTCTCATCCTGTCCCTGTGTACCGTTGCCTGTCTTCTAAAACCAGAAAGCTAAGCGTTTCCGTAACTTCCCACTGCCCCATTTAAGTGAAATAAATCTGCAGTGACACACAATGCAACCGTTAACCTCCTCTCAGAACCCTGGCGCCGTGTGGTGCTGAGGCAGCCTGTACTCGCCCTCTAACGGGCAAACATGCTCCAGCCTTTGCCGGCCTTGTTACGCAATGCCTTAGCGGTGACCTCTGCCATCCAAAGGCAGAATAATTTTCCAAATTAATTGACTGTGTGACAGTCAGATGTGCCTCCGACTGATAAAACTGATTTAAGGGTGTGCGAGATCATTGCTGAGGCGTGGCGGTAGAAGTTTGCTGCAGTAATGAGGTATATAGTGCTTTCTTTGCCTAATTCTGTAAGGAAATGTGGCCTACGTGGCTGTGTGCTTCGTCTGTCTGCCAGTTCCGATCCCAGCTCACTTTAAACAATTTAGCCAATTTTAACTAAATTTGACTGAAAGATAGGGTTTTCCAAGGTACCAGTTATTCTGGATGTATAAAAATTATTAGCTTGGTGGAGGAAAGCATGCCCCCAAGAAGGAAAACTCATGTTTTTCACTTCAGTTGGTGGGTCAGGCCACACACATGCACGTGATCCAGCTAGTTTACACATGCACGGCTGCTAAGGGTAATAGTGTCTAAAGGTTAGGGTGTCCCTGGGATGTGTGGACAGATCATACGTGGGCCTCCTGAACTCAGAAACTAAACTAAGTGTGCCAACACAATAGCCCTAAAATAGATATTCCCCATCTGGTTACTGCAGAGTTCTTGGAAACCTCCTTCTGTAGAATCTGAAACTCAACAAATTCCACAGGCCATTATTATTATATCAGGCTGAATTTGGGTGTGATTCTGTAACGCAATTTCTATTCTGACCTTGGGCACTACCAACAACAACGAAAGTCTGAATCATAGAATCATAGAATCATTAAGGTTGGAAAAGACCTCTAAGATCATCGAGTCCAACCGTCAACCCAACACCACCATGCCCACTAAACCATGTCCCTAAGCGCCTCACCTACGCATCTTTTAAATACTTCTAGGGATATGTATCAGAAAGGGATAGATACACATACTACTTGACAAAGTCCTCCTGTTATTTTCCTGTATTTTCTCCATTCCTTCTGGGCAGAAAGGATGGATGAACACTGTGCAACCTTGAAAACAGGAAAATATAAATAACTGATATGGAATATACTTAAGGTGCAATGCAGCCTCTCACAAAGTACAGCTGATTTGCTAACAGATGACAAATATAAATTGCGCCGTGGGTGTATTTTACTTTTTAAATTCGTACCTATGATTTTTTGTATCCTTATTTCTTCTGCTGTACCATAATGTCAAAAAATCAGTTCATTTTGCTTTGGTTTCATTGCTTTCATTGCATAAAAGTGCTACATTTAAAATATCATATTAACAAATTTATATTCGCTACAGCTCCATTAAGAGTCTTTCTATAGAATGAATACTGTATTTGCTTCCACCTGGCTTACTCACCTTTTGAGATAACTAGATGACAAGAAGAGCATTTCAGGTTTGTAGGACATTTCTTTTTTTAACTTCACCAGCATCGCTTCATTTTTGTAGTACTCAATATTTAATGGGTTGTGGAAAAAAATACTATATCAGAAGAGAGTTTACTGAATTAATTAAATCCTTCATACTGTGTATACTCTATATTTGAGTCAAATTGTTTGTTTTTAGATATACATTACTCAGGGTACTTTTATTTGGAACTTTTCAGAAATGTTCTTTGCAGTCTCATCTGTAAGAAGAATTTATGGAATATCATGGTGGTTGTCAGAATGAAAGACTTCACTTTTTTAACCAGAAAGTGTAGCTGAAAAATTGTGACTACAATGTATAGGAATAGTAATGGCTTTATTCAGTCTTCTTGTGGTGTAAAGGATAGTAACATACACACTGAAGGCACTCTACAGATTGGCAACACATCAGTTGTCTTTTAAGAATACAGCAGCAATGATAATATGAACATCTCACACTGAGTTCATTGCACTTATTTGCCAGATCAGAAACTTTAAGTTGTAATGATCAAATTAATAGTCTATTAGAGTCTTAAAGATTTTGTATTACATTAAATTATCTTCCCCCTGGCCCCAAAGCATATGTGTATAAATAAAACAATAAAATCTCCATATCTGACTCATGTGGTTCTGACTCATTTTTATAATGAGGGTCTGACTCATTTTTAAAAAATCTTCTTGGCCAAATGAGAACAAAATTCCTCCACAAAGATGATTCATTTACTGCTTGGAAGGCATATGAAAGTGGCCGTTAGGGGGTGATGTTCCTAAAACAAAACTACCCCAAATGAATAAAATAGTTTCTATGCCTGAGTTTTCTCTTATTTTCATCGTGGTACGTGAGTTTTATCTTCAGCATATTAATTTGAATCATCCTCATCTATGTCAGTGTAAGAACAGAATTTGGCTCTCTACAGCTTCAAGTAATGAGAAATAAGAAGAAAAGTCGTATTAGAAAAAGGAAATGAATAGACGCTATTTTGCATAAAGTCTGAGTTAAAAGCTAAACCGGGAAGGAAGTTACCACCACTGTGCTAGATGGGAGTGCTTCAGTGACATGTGCTTGCTTTTGAGAAAATCAGAACTCTTCAGATTAGTACTAGGAATAATTACCATGTTTATTTTATGTTTACCTGAATTTTTCAAAATCCATGAAGGTGAGTGATCAGCTTTTAAAATAGCCTTTTATTGATTCTAAAGTCTGATTGCAATTGAAAAGTTGGCACGTGCTTTCCTAAAAGCGATGGTTAGGATGCTGTACTCATACGGACATTGCAAAGCGTATAGATTTCTTTTGTTAGATTTTTAACCAACAGAGTTAATTATATGCGGTAATTTGAAGGGAGTTTGTCATTCATTTACGTACACTGCAAAATTTTTCGTAACTATTTCCATGCAACTGTACTTTTGCTATCTTCATCATGAAGAGAGTAGTTAAAATATGTATGTTCTTTTATAGCAGATACTTATGTCTTAAAAAATAACTTTTTTTAAGTTTCTATACTTAAGTGCCTGTAAAACTTTGTACAATTATTATCTGGTATGAGAGATTGTCTGTGACAGAGATATGCAGTGGTAACCTGACGAAAAGTAGAGCGGAATAGGTGTAATTGAGTGAAGGAAATCTTTTAGCATAAATCCCAAGTGCATCTTGGTGATCCTAAAGGTCAATACTGGATTTAGGATGAATGCAAAATATATGTGTGGAAGTTATGCATTCAGTGCTTTCTTAAAAATCCATAAATAAATTAATATTAAAATAGTTTTGTCACATCCATTCCTAAGTAAGCTTTTGAGTAGATAAACGTTACAATAAAAAGCATCCCTTTGACAAATGGTGTGTATTCCCAGGCATCATGAAATAAATTATTTATGAAGCATAATTTTCTGAAAAAAAAAATTAATATCAAAGTATATCCAGATTAGGTTACTTATATTTACATTTCTATTTTCATTAACCACAAAGAATAAACATGACAGTAACTAGAATATAATTTATAGATTTTTATAGTTTATAAACAAACAAACTTGGTAAGCTGTCGTAAGTTTCAAATATCATAAAATTGATGAGTCAGTTTAAGATGTTGGAATAATTAATGTTTTACCTCCATGCAGAAGTAATCAAAGTATTTGCTAGCACAGACTATACAAATAAACAATGACGTGACTATTACCAGAAGAAAACATTGACCTTACTGTCAAACATCAAAGAGTGAATAGTTTCATTTTAATAGAACTGGATTTTCTATGGATAAACACCCTGTAAATAGAGGCTTAATAAAGGAATTTCATAATCACAGAACTTCCTAACATTAAGCATACAGATTACAGATCTTTGAATGTACAGCAGTTTCCTAGAGGTACTTTGCATGTTTTCATCTCAGTGATCCTCTTAACTCTTCAAGCTGTCTGCGTTCAGATTTCATAAAACCCTTTCCACAATTCTAGTGGTGTTTACATTTGGGAGGGTGCTTCCCAGTCTGGCAGTAAGGAGCAAGCCTCTTGTAGGTACGGCTCTCTGTCTGCCATGTAATCCACTGGGAAAGTCTAGTCTTTTTGCAGCCCTACTTACAGTGTTCAACAATCCTATATATATCCTTCCCTAGAAAGTCCACAGTCCTGTGAGTTGGAAGAAAATAAAGTTACAGATGCTAGATGGTAATTTGAATGGCTTTCTCAGTAGAGATCTTTCAAGAGGATGGTAAGCACCCTCCCTAACAGGACAGCATTCAAACTTTTTCCGCTCAGAAAACAGGCCTTTCACATATCTATAACATGGCTCACAGGCAGCTCTGGAGCCTGTTTAGCCGCATGTGAAGTCCAAAATGGTCTTCATAGTGCTGTATGTAGACTGCTGTCACAGCACAGTCAGTGGATTCCCAAGCCCGTGTACAAATTTCTTGGTGAAAGGGGTACAGTAGGGAATTGCCATTAGTTGACCTTGAGAGCTGTAGCAGTGGTTTTAGACTGGTTGCTCAGATGCACACACGCCTTGCTGTGAGAGCAAAATAAGCATTCAATTTCCTGGCTCATCTCCATAGAGAGGCTCTGCACAAAACACCTCCTTCAGCTGGAAGAATTTGACCTCAAGACCTGCTCCACTCCAGGTTACGTGGGTCAGATCGTAAGCATTTCGAGGAAAATGTTTTGACTTGCCTTGGGGAAAGATCAAGCTCTAAATTTTGTCTGACATTTTTCCTTTTTGTATTAAAATGAGTTATTTTCATACCTGCATAGGATGTGTATTTTACATTTCAATTTATTATGTTTTATAAGGAGTTTATGGCTTTCTGATGCAGTGTTAGTAAAGTGAAGATAATTGACTTTGGCATTGGATTTTGGATTTTATTTCTGTATCCTGTCTGAAATCCTTTACTGAACTGTTTCTGAAGTCAGCCTGCTGCAATGTGAGCACCGGTGGCCTGTTGAAGCTGTCAGATTGTGGCTGAGCACTGGAGCAATTAAAGGCTATGTTTTTCTCTCTATACACAAGGATTTATGAACATATTGCTCCAATTACTCATAATGGGAGTTAGATGCAAAATTTCCTCTTCATAGAGATGCAAGGGTACGACTAGAATTGGAAGCTCAGCTACAAAACTATAGGTTAGTGCTGCATCAACTCCAAGAAGTGGTTATTTGTATTCATAAATGAATATTTCATGTTGGGGTTCCAGAAGTTTTTTATTCTTAAGTTTTTTTTTCATGTTGAAAAAATAGTTCAAAGCTAACTCAAGTAAAAATGCATGATTTGTACAATAAAGCCCTACTTTATTGTGGAAGACAGCTAAAATAACACTCATTAATAATTAATTTTGTGTGTTTTTTCGCTACTTGCCAGAACTACATTAATGTACTCTAGCTACGGTAATTTGATACTGAAATTTGACTATGAATACCAAAACCGATGGTCATAATTAAGATTCGTGTTTGTTGACTGAACATAAGAGAACATGAAGGGTGTAGTGAGAGGATTCAGCAGCGTTTCTGTGTGTTTTCACTGTGTGGTTTCAATGTCATTGGAAAGAAAGTTTTCACTCTGATTATAGCTATTTTACAACATACTTCACTTGTGCGTCGCAACTGCACAGTTCAGGGCTAAGTTCCCCCTCCAAACATGAGTGCTTTCATCTTTTTTTCAAGTACAGTCAAATCCGAGCAGCTTTGAAACAGGAATGTGACTAGATACCACCACAAATTCAAGTTAGTATTACAAGAGATTTCATACAATTCAGCAATAACGTCCAGCATCGAGGTTGTGGGAAGGCTCTGTGCTTGCTTTCTCTCACTTGTTGATGCATTCAATACGCTGCTGTAACGCTCAAGAAAGAAAGTGCATTTCATTGTAAGATGGTTAAAGTATCTGTTACATGATGCTTCCATGCACGTATTTGCCCGTGTGTCCTATATGACTGTCTTGCTAGTGCTCTTTTTTTTTTTTTTTTACAGCTAACACTGTAATTGTGTCATGCGTGGATACCTGTTCATCAGATAACACCACTTTTCCACTTTGTACTTTTAACAATTCTTGCAAAAGATCACTGCAACAAAGAAGAGAAAACCAGACTATTTTACTGAAGGCCGTTGTAAGCCATTCCGATTTCCAAAATATTCCATGTATTTGTCAGTCATCCAGGAGGGAACAACAGTCCCCTACTAAACACACAGAGTGTGAATTCAAGACAGATGTGAATGTTGATCATCAAGGATCAGGGTCAGTAGCTAAAAAAAGTAAGTAGGGGAAGAGAAATACTGAATTTTGAAGTAGTTAATTACAACATAAAAGACATGTTTTCATTTGGTAGTTAGAAGAAAATTATAATATGCTGCTGGTTCTCTATGGTCTTTGAAAATCTATGAACAATGGCTTTTTTTAACTTGTCTTTGCATGGCTAGAAAATGCGCATTCTCAGTGGCATTCATTCCTGGCTGTCAGTGAAACATGTTGGTAGCAAAATGCTGATTTCTTTTCTTTGAGGATCTTGTATAAAATAATGGGTGCGGGGGATGTCATTATCTTCAGGGGGCTTTGTATTGGTCTGGAAGGAGGGTGCTGTGAGAAAAGAGTGCCTGATCCAGCAGCCGCCTGGAATATTTCTGTTGCAAATTTGACCTCTGCCACCTGGCTTTTATGAACGCTCTTATATCCCCATCTTTATTCTTTTAATATTGCTAAATTTTCTAAAATATTTCATTTATTTTTAAGGAGTTGTAGTTTCTGATCAGTTTTCATGCTGAATTTGCTTTTAAATGTCATTGCGGAACTCTACATGTTGATTGCTGATATTATATGAAGATAGGTTGTGAGCAAGTATCTGAAGAACTAATTCAAAGATGGTAACTATTCAGATGGCAGTTATACAAGACATAACAATTTTTGTGCTTGTAGTCTATGATATCCACAGCTGTGTAGTATCAGAAATGGCCTTGCATGTTTCATAGAAGGCAGCACTGAGTAAGGACTGGCACAGCAATACAGAGAAGAGTTCAGCAACATCCACATCTTTTCAGAGCGGTAGCAGCGTATTCCTTCTGTGCCATATACGCTTGCAAAGTATCTGGAAACTTTTGGGGAAGAGGATGCCTTTGAATTTTGCTTTGCTAACATTGTCAGCAACGGGGGCAACAGGCCAAGTCCTGAATGTAAGAAATGCAGTTCTTTTCCAAATGCATCATTTTCTTATTACAAAATAGCTGTCTTAACAAGTATGGAAAATAACAAAACAAAAAATACGTGGACAAACTCTGTTCTCAGTTGTACCTACACAAGTCTAACACTTTCGACAATGTCTCACCTACCGATGTTTCTTGTTAACATTGTGCAAGTCTCACAGCTTGTGTGGTTTGAAGTGAAACAAGGACCTTCTCAATTGATAGCAGATAGACTAGATGTACACTTCAAATCTCTATCATCATATGGCTTTTGCTTGGTTTTTATTTTTTTCATAGCCTGATTTACCTTTGATAACAGATGACGAAACAACAAAAAACTGAAAGCTCTGAAGCTGGTAGTAAAGCAAAAAAGGAGCTATAATTTGCAGGGGAAATATATTTTGTATGGATAATCAATACTCTTCAGATCTGTTCAGAATAAGTTTACATGGTATCCTTTTGTCCATTTTATCATAGTCAATGTAAAACCCTACTGTATGTTTTTGCAAATGAAACAGAGAACTTATTTTATTGTTCTTTCTGAGAGTTGTCTCTTTGTCTACCATATGTTATATAACAGTTTTGTTTTAATTTTTAGTTCCAAAAGCAAAAGGCTCACTTGAAGTGAAAACAAAAGATGTTATTTATTTTTATAAATACTTTAATTTCACTACGGTTTCCGAGAAAGAAGAAGTAGAGCATAATACTTACTACCTGCTGGAAATCCACATCAACAATTCTATAGTTGGAGGAAGAAATGCAGTCGAAGAATACCTAAATCATTCCTGTCTAGTGGCAATGATGGAAGACCAAAATGACTGTATAAATATTTCACTGCAACTGAAGTCTTACGTGGAATGTAAGTTACAAAGGAGAGTCAGAATGGAAATCAAACCAGAAACAACATGAATCTTGCAAAAAATCTCCACTAGGTAGTTCTCTGCTTTCAGCAACCATTTGAAAGTATTTAAGTACTTCACAAGAAAAGAATACAATTTTGATCATCTCTTAGTAAAATACCATCTTTAGTAGGCAACTGACAGTTTTTATAGTGATTTAAAGCAGGTTTAGCTGTGGCTTTTTCTTTCCTAGAAGCAGCACAGCAAAGTAAGTGTCTGGACATTTTTTTGTTTGGCGGTGAGAGACTCACAAATTGCATGTATGACAAAACCTGGAATTACATTTTTTCCTCTCCCCTCCCTGATAACGGCATAACCCTGTTGTCTTGGAGGTAAATTAAAAAATTCCTTTTAACTTCAGTGGCAGGAGAACCAGGAGACGGGTTTGACTTCTCTTAATGTCGTACTGCAATATCCTACTATACAGCCTTACTACAGCACACTTAAAAGAGAAATCTTCAGCTGAACTAGGCCTAGTTTTCGCAGAGGACAGCCTGTCAGCTTTTTAAATTTCTCTTTGTGCTGCAGGAGTTTTTTGGCTGATTGCCGGACCATGGTCAGGGCTTCCAGCCCGTCTATATGCAATGCTTGCCATCTGGAAATTGCTGAATTATTACATTCATTTAGTTTTGTATGGCAAATGCATTTTATGCTGTACCTTTGCTGGAAAAAAATACGAGTTTTGGAGTTGGCTAAAGCTATGTCAAGTAAGTCTAGGTAAAATCCTAGAGAAGAGAGGGCAGCTTAGTTTTTTTTTTAAATAAGTAGGTCTAGCTATGAGACAAGTAGGGTTTGTAACTTGCCCTGCTACCTTGTGTTGAAACTATGAGCTAACCATCCTTTGCTAATGGTATTTACCTGGGAAGTAAGTTATCTCAAATTAACAACAAAAATTAACAATACATCTTTTTTTCTATTTGCTTCAAAACAAAGCTAGAGAGGTGCTCAGGGCTTTGACTAGGCAAGGTTGATATACAAGTCATTACAAGTCACTACAAGATGGCTAGAGTACTCTGTTTGAAAGGAGCCTAAATGACTGTATAAAAGATATTTTTAGTTCTGAATTAGGAGGGATGAGCTGTGCTTACCTCAAAGAGCCATGGGGTTATTGGCAGTTGCCTCATGAATTCTCAGTGGAGAAGATACGCAAGGGAAATTGATGTAGGTCTAATTATACTATTCTAAGTCAAGGAAAGGAAAACAGTGGTTTGGCTATAGTCTGTAATTTGATTTTATATGAGTCATAGTAACATAGTTGGTTTTTAAAATAGTTATTTGACAATGCTAAGGTATGCATGCATTAACGTGCAGCTGCCAAAGAAGTTTGAAAGGTTTTTCAAACAACCAGAGAGGAAAGTTCCCCACATCCTTTCTCTGTGGTATATAGTCCTGGCTTGTACTAGTTACTGAACTAATTCCCTGCGGAATGTGGGTGTATTTCTGCAGCAGCTGTTGTCCGAAAGAGCAGCCTACCTCCTACACTCAGTCCCACACTGATTCTCCCCCAAGGCATCTTTGGTTACAAGAACTCTGCAGAGAGGTCTTGATGGCATTTCCTCACATTTTGATAAGAATGTAGATTACTTATCAAAATGTTCTATATGTAGAATCTTACTTTCTCCCGTATATGAAGATGGACCAGGAGGTTGAGAATGCCAGTACAGGCCAGTGTTGGACAGTGGACCAATTCCTTCTGTGCTCTGTCCAAACAAAGAGGGGATATATATTACCCTTGTTCTACCTTAAATATAAATGTTGACTTTGAAGCATTTTCTTCCTGGCTGAGTTGCATGTAACAGTTTATACAAATAGGAGAAGTTTTCATTCACTTAGCTATGTATAACTATTTCAGACATGGGGAGATAAATACAGGTGAAAATGAAGCTAAATTCTAGATAGAAAACTTAATTTCAAACAACAAAGAAGGCTGAAAGAAAAAGGCATAATCTTCTATTTTGTTTTAAATTTTCATCCGTGGGGATAGGCATGGTCCAAAAACCTACCAAGATCGAATGTTCTGTTTTTCTCTGCTAGTGATTTCCTGCTTCATTTTATCTCCTCTACATTTTATGACAGATCCAATGTGTGTGACGAAGATCATTTGGCTCACTATGATTCCAGTAGTTTTTGTGCTTACTATTTCAATCGTCATCTACAAAATAGTCCAAGAAAATGAACAAAACTGTAAGTAACAAAAAGTTAATCTGCATGAATTTAAATTTCTATGCAATGAAAAATGTATTAATTTACAATAACAAAGCTGTTGATTATTAGTGTGGTTCAGTCACCGATATTTTAATTGTAAGATGGTAAAAGCTTCTTATAGAGGGACTGAAATACTCAGATGATTGATACTATCACCTCTCACCTCTGAATTGTGGATGCAAATCCAGGCTTGTGGATGGTGAATGAAATATGGTTTATTTGACAGATGCTTGGTGGCCTATGATCCTTAGTGATATGAACTTCTGGTTTCAGACTGATTCCAGCAGCTAAAGCAATTGCAGTTGAACCTTGTTGAAGGTCTTAAGCAGAAATGCCAATGACCAATATAAGCAGATTGAAATACCCTTTCCTTCCTGAAGATGATTCATCTAGGTCGTGGTCAATAAAAATTACACGACAGATACGAGGAGATATGCACTCAGCTGTCTGTCCTAAAAACTGGTTATCTAAATTCAGCGGTGGTGTAATCCCATAGAGGTCAACCAAGCTGTGCCTTCTTAACCCCAGAGCTGAATTAAGCCCAGATACATTTCTTCTCTTTGCTGTTATTTCAGCAAAGCAAATATTGCTGTGATTTTTGAATCAGCACTATTGACTATTCCAAGTGATTAAAACTTAGGTATGAAAGAACTTGTCCTTAATTCAGAGACAGAAACAATTGTTTCTACAGAATGCCTTCACCAGCCAACACAGGCTCTTCCTATGCAATTCACTTGGGATACAGGCTGAAATTGGGATTTACAGTACTACTTCTAGCAAGGATAAAAGTGTAGGAGTACCCTGAGCTTGAGACTTTTCAGCAGTCAAGATAAAGTCCTCTGCACAAAAACAATGCAGAGAATTGACTGCTTGTCAGCTGCTGGTCCTTGCTTTTCATCCCAAGTCAGAGGTAGGTGGTACAGGGAACATGCTTCCTTTCATCAGTGTGAAAAGAGTGTTACTTAACCTGTTATCTGAGATAATAGCTTTTAGATGCTTTTCACAGCAATTTCCTGAGACTTTCTACCCGTGTCAGCCCTGAGTGGGCAGAATGCCTCTGGACAACCAGCATTTTGTTGCTATTACCAGGCAGATGTCCATTCCCCTTGTAGTCCAGAGCTGCCGAATGGAGACCTTGGGTCACAGAGGTAATAAAAAAAAAGATGAGCCATATCCATTCCCCTGATCATCCTTACTGTATCCACAGGTGGTTTTGTAATGAAAGAGCAATAGGAGTCTAGCTTTAATCATAACTGAACAGAAGGAAGAAGAGTGCCCACACACAAAATGTTGCTGTGATTTTTTTGCATAATGTAAATATTTTATGCATATATTTTTAATGAATAAGCAAAATAGTTGCTTAAAATGGCAACTCTGTGCCGCCCACCAAGTGATTAGAGAAACTCCTTGTGAGATTGTCTTGGTTAAAATACATGATCTTTTACTTATTGCTAGACCCAAATTCTGAGACCTACTTTATGTATATAAAAATCCCACAAAGTGTAAATTAGGTCTTTATAAGTGGGCTATTAAATGCTCTAATTTAAAGGACTTTTATTTGTAATTTCAAAGCTACCTATAAATGTCATGAGTATGATTTTATGTGCTTTGAGTAATAATATCCCATTTTTAATGCAGAACTGTAAGTAGTGATGACTAATGATCTACTGCCTTTATTCTTAAATATCAGTTTTTGATTAAATGCAGGTTTTTCAGAATTGTCATGGACACAAGCAGGGAGGAAAACATGCCCTTTTGAGGCTTCTAATTACTCATCTGCTTCTAGAATACATTTTCTGTTAATAGAGGAATAGTGTTTTTATTAGTTAAATTTACAATATATAACATTATAAACAACATCAATATGTTACTGACAAAAAGACAAGCACATAAAAATCAGATTTAAGGGTTGTATTCCTTATGTATATATATTACGATGCCACCTTTAATTGCAAGTCTATATACTGCTTTTTTCAGTGCTGCCCAAGGAACACAGCAGAATATTACTATGTGCCTAAAACAGCTGCTAAGAATTTTTACAGTCATAATTCAGGTAGTAGTTTTTCTCTTAATTTCTAAGCACTACTGAAAGCTGTTAAGAAATACGGAATTATTCTTTTCCTCTTGAGACCTTCCAAGACATTCTGCTAGGCAGACTGTGAGACTCTCTGAAACATTAATGAGGTTATTTCCATGAGTGCATAAAATAAAATATCCAAATAAACTTGGTGGAGGTTACAACTGATCCATGACAAAGGAGTGAAATTAGAAATTAGTCCTTTTGCCTTTTCCCTTCCACTCTTGTCTTACGAACACTTCCCAAGCTTCCTTTGACACTGTTGCAGTGCATGCTTAGGGCTTCAGTGCATTAGATCTCTGCAGGCTATTCATAAAAAAATCATGACCTAAATAATGCTAATTTAATGAATTTCTTAAAGATGAAGTTTTCTAGTGTTCTCAAAAGAAAAAGATAAAAATCAGTTCTGTTATGTAGAATTGGAGCAAGCCTGTCATCAGAAGCTGGCTGAGCCCTGAACTGCTGTCATTGTGGAACAGGGCTAACCATAACAGCTGCACAATCCACTGCAATAACCCCACCAAGAGCACAGGACTAAGCAAGCAGCAGAAGGATGGAAAGCCTGAGGAGTTCATGAACTGGGTGCTGAGGCCAGTCAGGGGTGTTCAACCCAGCTCTATTTTTCTCTCTCTGAGTGGTGTAGAGCTTGCTCTCAAACTCTGCTTCCAAAGATGAACACCCCACACTTGCAAAGAATCTGTCAGCTTCTTAGGTTGCCAGTACACTCCATCCTTGCTATTCCACTGTCAACAGTGCGAGTCTGAACCCGTACTGGAACATGTTCTTCTTTGATAACCTTCCAAAATTTGTTCAAGGTACACAGTATAGAGGAAGGAAGAAATAATTTGAAAGGGGCAAACCTGAATGGAATTTCCAGAAAATTTCATTCAGGAAAATATAAAACATCTGGCCCTAGGTTCTCCTCATTACCTTATTTCAAAACCTTCCTGTTTTTTCATGGAAAGTGTTTAACAGTTTAAGAACAAGGTGTTTACCAGCTTTCTGTCTAATCAGTGCCATATGTAATTCTGTAGTTGAGGATAACGCATTTTGTTTAAAACAGATTGTAAACACAGAGTAGCAGCAGTTTCTACTATTCTAAGAAGAAGGAGTTCTAGACATGCAAGAAGAACTGTATGTGCTACTAAAATTCATCCCTTTCCTGGTAAGTAATATAAAAGTAAAATAAAAACCTAATAAATCTTGAGGAGGTCAAGAAAGACCTCTTAAGTCTTTCCTGTCAGAGGATGCTTCAGGTTTGTTTCAGTTACTTTGATCCTACACAAATTTGATCTGGCTTATGTTATGGAAACATTTTTATATCATCAATAAATAATTCTGACGATGAAACTATAAGAAGACTTACGTATATCATGTGGGAATGCTTCGCCCAGTCTTCCAAATGTGTTGCATTAATGACTTTGGGTTTTTTACCTCCTTTTAATTTTTGACCATGTTGTGTGATGCATTTGAGGTTTGGCAGCTGAGTGCTTTGAGCATGTATAAAAAGTATACAGACAAGTACACATGTGTATGTATGCCCTATGTGTTTATGACTCTTGACAAAATCTGCTACCAAAGGATGGAATAGATGGCTGCAGCAGGACTCAGAGAATGACTCTGCTGGCACTTTGTACCCTATTTCTAGGGAAAAATTCCCACAAAGTACAATTTTCTAGTCTCAGATAGGAATTAAAATGTGGTCTTCTGAGAGTGTAGTATGTTTAGTACAGATAAATTAAATGGCATGGCTGAACTCAAAGTTTTGGTTCTAGAAATTATGATTTGGTAACAAATCTCTGTGTGAGGGGAAATTAGCAGCTGTAGCTCTGAGTGTTACTGATATTGCTGGAAGAGTCGTATGCTTTAATAAATTCCATGGATTCTGGTTGCACGAAGGGAGCTCTATCTTTAAAAAGATTAATGTGGACATATATAACAATAGCTCTGAATGGCAAACCAACCTCCTTCCAAAACAAGAACAGCTACAAAGCCAGCAAATGAAAAAAATGGTTTTAAATTTGGCTAGGCTTGGGTATCTCCCTGTTTGTTTTGTTGGTTCTTCAGGAGTAAGAGGAGGCTCAATAATTTCTCTCTACAACTCAGTAACTCATGGCATTTCAATTTTACCTAGCAAAGAGTGAATAGCTCCCTGTCTGTCTGAACTCTCCTGGGAGTACAATTTATGCTCCTCGCTTTTAAAGCACTGGCTACGTCTAAGATGTATTTATGACCTCATTATTTTCGTCCCGCAGGAAAGGAATTCTCTTTCTAACATCTTTTGTCTAATACCATACCTGTTTTATCAGCATGTTCACAGTGGCATTTTTAGTGTTGTATATCCAAAGGCATTTTTGACAATGGAGTTTTGTGGAAATTCAAATGTAGTTTTATTAAATTTTACTGAAGAGAATAGGAATCCGATATTGGTCTGTCATGCTTGCTTCTGTGTTCCTCCCACTTCAATCTATCCATTTAACGCAGAAAGATGCTTAGCTGTATGAACTGCTGTAATGGGTTTTATTTTAATATGAAATTCCTTGATTTCACACACCATAATTCCAATCAGTCCAGTCAATTTCCCCATTTATACCAATGTAATTTAAAGTAGAATCAAGACCATAGGAAAAGAGTTCATTTTTTCCACAGTTGCTAAGTTTAAGATTTGCCACTGTGATAATGGATTATAAATAGCCATAGATGACTTCTTTGACAGCCCTTGATAATATTTTCACTATCATTAGTGCATAGCTTGGAATCTTGAAACAAAACATTGAGATCAACTGAAGACAATACAACCAGCCTGGAAACACTGTAATGACACTAAATAACTATGTATCTGAGAGGATGTGACAGTATCTCATATAGACAAAAAGATGTATAGGTACTACTAAAAGGTTATTCAAAGTTCAGAAGGGATAAGGGAAGAAAGAGAAGGAAACCTATATTTTGAGAATGAGAATGATTTCCTAGGTAGACTCAGGAAATTACTGTCTTAATACCATTGTGGTCCTACAAAAAGATAATTTACAGCAGGGATGCTGGTTTTGTGAAACTGTTAGTGGCTCTATGTCCATGAATCATTACCATTAAGTCTGGTGGCCAGAGGAAAGGAAGAAAAATGTATAGTATGTTCTCTAGGGTAGGATTAAAATTACAGCCTTCCAAATTCATGGTACTACAAAGGATTAAGCACATATAGTGAGCATAAGGGAGCTTTAAAGCATTCTGGTCATAAATGTTGACTAAATGTTGTCTGTGCTGTTAAGTCAAAAAAGTATGCACTAGAGCGTGGGCTCTACAGAGCGTGTTTTGTAGACTTTGGATCTGTTCCTGCTATTGCATTTATGTGAAACAGTCCCTTTAATGGTATGAATCGACAAAACACAGTTGCCCTTAAATGCAGCCACAAGAGAAGGGAAAGGGTACAGGGTGCTTTTTCTTCAGTGCAAGAAGTAAGTATTAAGTGGCTGATCTGTATTTCCAGACACAGAGCATTTTTGTATCAAATAGGACTCGATAGTAGTAGCACATGGAAAATAATCCATAGAAGAAAAGTCAATTCCTTGCTTTGTGTTCATGACAGAGAATCTTAGGGAAATTCCCACATAAGAGACTTTTATTGCAAGAATTTCTTTGAGGAGCTTTCTCAAATTGAAAAGGCAGTAGAAGAAGTTTTGGAACAACTTAATAAATTGATAATAGCAATTAGAAGGACTAGACAGTATTCCCTACGGTGTTTTAAAAGAACTCAGATAGAAACTGCTAAACTGTCATGCGCAGCTTACTGCTTAAATCAGCCTGTCCCAGAGAAAGAGAAGGCGGCTATAGTTACCCTGCTCTTATACCTTTTCCTTAGCCCACTTTCCCTAAACCACTTTAGTACCTTTTCCACTACTAGTAACTGATTAAGTATAGCTATTCTCATATAGCTGTATCCTAAAAAAAAAAAAAGCCTGGGGACATGGCACAATTACTTGTTGGGAGCAGGCAAGGTTTAATAACCCTACGTTATTAAAAAAAAAAAAGAAGTTGCACAGAAAACAGATTGCATAAATCAGGGCGTTTAATACCTATACTGAATCTGCCTAGCAGGGTCTTTTCCTGCTGGAAGTTTCATTAATATAATTACATGGGTTATACTTAAGTGTGAATTTATATTACTAGAAGTCTACCACTAATAAGTTCCCATTTAGACCTTCCTTTCCTAGCATAAGAATGACATTCCCTGTTTATTTTTATCCTATTTTGAAAGCAGCATAAGGTCTATTGGAAAAAAGGCCTGTTCCCATTCCTATGCTGGAATGGGACCGTGCAGGCAGGGAATCATATTGTTAATATCATCATGTTATTACTCTACAGTCTGTTTGGGCAACCTTAGTTCAAACATAATGCCTTGTTCTACATTGCTCAAACAGTATACTTCTCTCATTTTCAGTGATACTGCATTGGCTCACAGAGTCACAGTTTGGTTCATTACATTTTAGGATACAAATACAGGATTCCCTGACTCACTTGTCTGGCTCACAGTAATGCAAAGTTAATTCTGATAGATAGTAATTTTATAATTCATCCTGAAAGAAGGACATTGTAGGATCATGGTGACAACCAGGACTCAGAGAATAAAACCTCAGGGTTTCTGGCCTGCAGTTGTTTTCCAGGCTGTTTAGATTTTGTGACATCGAAAGTATTTGATATAAGTGGGCTTGACAGCTGTAATTTGCACAACAAGACAAATTACCGCTCAGTCATTTGAATTCCTGTATTGTTTTATGTGCTATCCTATTAAAATAATAGTTCCTCTCCTACAAGATTAGAGGAAATAGGCGAAATTCTGCCATCTCTCTGATATATTGCTACAGCTTGAGGTTAGTTGACAGATTGGAAATAGAAGCTAACACTGGCTCAGTAGTGTCAGGGCTGGCATCCCAGTGAATTCAGACTCATTCCTCCTTGTATTCTGCAATAAATTTTCTTTTTAGCAAAGAGGACAGGCAAGAGACATCTTCTACAGCAGCAAATAGATGCAAAGCCAAGAAAGGAGAAATTTGTTTAATCTTGGCCAAGTGAAGCATCACCTATTTGATTCTGATCCTTCTCAGTTCCTGACATAGCTGAATAGTTGTCTTTTCCTCTGCAACTTAGATGAATAATGCTGGGAAAAGCAAAGCTTGTCACACTATGCAATATTTAACATGTTTCTGAGACGCAACATTTCCAGAGAAGAATGTGAAGCCTTATTACCGCTTAGGGTTTTTTTTTTTTTTTTTCAGAAAGGAGGATAAAATCTATAGGATGCAGGTAATTTTAGTGAGCTTTTCATAGCTCCTGTATGCTTTCAGTAGAGCACTGACGCACAAGGGGCCATTTCTCTGCTCAGTTTGTGTGCATGCAGAACAGTGTTACACCCAGGCTCTGAAGGGATAATCAGCTACATTCCCATTCTCTCCAGGTTCGTCCTGAGCGTGAAACAAGATCCATTGCTATTTTTAAAACTACCCCAGTTTTATTTTAACTTTGCTTTCCATATTCAGTTGCTTAATTACCAAGATTGAAACTCCACTTTTTAATTGCATTTGTAAAGAGAAAAGCCCAAATGATATAGTAAGTGGAGAAGGGATGTAGCTACATTTAAGCTACATGAGCCACGGTTCATCCTCTTATAGAATCATAGAATCATTAA
>NW_009189137.1:0-2744 GCF_000690835.1 Fulmarus glacialis | reverse complement strand
CATACCAAACCCGAAACACAGCACCCCCCTCAAGTTACTGGGAAGAAAGTTAACTCTGTTCCAGCTGGAACCAGGACAATAAGGCTTTGCCCCTCCTTAAAATTTTCTTCTCTTGTATTTGAAAACCATGACAGACAGCTACAGTATTTCTATCTTTGTAACTTTTAAATGTAAATGCGTATAAATAACCTAAATCATTGGCAAACATTGGTAATCTGAATTAATTAGGTTCTGCATTTCTTGAAGACCCCTCAAAATATGGGTAGAGTTTAATAAATGGGCAATTACCTCATTCTTATGGTGTCACTAACCTATACCTTGTGTACCATCTAGTGCAGTGCTACAAAGCGGAGCGTCTCTTCTTTAGCAGAGTTCACTTTACTAAATCACGAATAGTTAAGTGAAGCAGATATTATAGACCCTTAAAAAACCTGTGATGAGAAGCTGTTTACCTGGCAATTTTCCTTCAAGATCAGAGATAGCAAAGATAAGCTAAGTAATCAAACTCTTTCTTTAATTCAAGTACACAGACACAGGAGCTTTTTGGCTTATGTAGTCCAGTGATTCAACATCAATATAGGAAAGAGAGGTTAGATTCGCAATGAATGCACATTAGGATGTAGTCATTACAAATAAAGGGCTATGTTGAAAGGTCTTGGTCTACACTGTAGCTTTAGTCAAGCGCTCTGTGCTCCAGGGGAATGTACCACCATTGTGCTAATGGTACCCACTGCCTCGTTTACTTACATCTTCACTAATGAAAGCAATGAAGGCAGCCTAAAAGAACATTTTAGTGAAATGTCTGCAAATATTCTGCCACCAGGGAGAGTGGAAATGCTCCTTGTAAATAAAGCAGAGCAGGAAGGCTTATGTATACTTGCCTGGGCAGTACTCTTAACCCTGTTCATTGCACCATTCATTTTTGTAGCACAGAGCTTTTCCTGATAGGTCACTTATGTGTCCCCAGAAATGCCGCCAACTACTTGTCCACCAATAACCACTTTCAGATAAGCTTATTTAAAAAAGGTCTGCTTGGATCCTTAATTTCATGGGTGTCAAAAGCTAAAAAAAAAACAGATTCTGCTAAAATGGAATGATGTTACTCAGGGACAAGTGTATAGGCATAACTTATGCGTGTTGTTTTGAGTTTTTTTCCTTCAGTGTTATACTTGCCCTGGTGGCAGGGGAGTCATCTGTCATCTCTTCTTTTCCCACAGTAACCCTTAGGCTCTTCTTTCTCTCTTCTATGTTCTTTGGGAATTAAAATGAGAGCCAAAAGTCATGTTTATCTTCTCCAAAGCAGCCATTGAACTGGAAAAAAACCTTTCTCTCTGAGTTTTCTTCTAATGTAATGAAACCCAGGGCTCAGGGAAGCCAGCTGCAAAATCTGCCGAGCCGAGCCTCCCAGGCAGTTTCTGAAAGTTTTCCTAGCTGTACCTATGCCACCTTCCTCTCCCTCACTCCCAAAACTCTTTGAAGGATAAATAAAAGTTCGTATCATTTATTGCAATTATTAATAGCAGACTACAACAATGTGGATATTATGTGACCAGTGAGAACAGTTTGTCCTCTGCAGTGCAGTCGCAACATCTCCGGTACCTGAACTAACTAATCCATGTCAGCGAGGGTACCCTGATGCAGCACGGCAGTCTGCAGTGCACATAAACCCCCTGGGCACATAAACCCCCAGGGTAGCCTGGGAAAGATTCACAGTGAAGTCTGCACGTTTTGCTGCTTAGACGTTAAGTAAGTTACGAGAGAAAGAGAGAAGGTTAGAGGAATAGGGCTAAGAGTCAGCAACAGATTTGGGAAGGGGAGGCTAAACAAATTGCAGCTTACTTTGTCAACACTTGGACCACTGTTTTTAATAATAAGAATGAGAAAAACAGAAAATGAAAAATGGGAATAGAAACACTAACTACATTTGGAATTTCAGATTTTGTTTAAGCTCTAATAGTATTTCTAATTATGATGAAAGCAAACTTGGTAATTTTTAAATTTTTCCACACAGAAATGTCCTCAGAGAGAAATCTTCCCACCCAAAACCTCAGAGCTCGAGACAAACAAAATAAAATAAGGCAAAAATCTCAGAATAAAGCTCTTCCTCATCTTGGTGATAATTTCCCATCATGCATGTCTCCAAATCAGAGCACAACCCTCAGCTTACCCAGAAGCTCACTTCCACTGCAATTTAACCCTTTTAGCTGGGGTTTCCATAGTATAGGGGTTATCGCATTTGCCTAACACGCGAAAGCTCACCAGTTCGAAACTGGGTGGAAACACCATTTTTAATGGTTGGACTCAATGATCTTAAGGGTCTTTTCCAACCTAAATGATTCTATGGCTCTGGGCTACTGTCCACCCATTTGCCAGCCTCTCTCTTTGCTCCCTGTCCCCATCCTCTCCCACGCTCCAGGACTGGTACTCCTGCAGTTCATAGTGTAGCGAGCAGTTTTGGGGAGGCATGCTTACAGAAGGGTGGCAGGGGCTGTGGAGGGCAGCCCACATTTAGGTTGGCCTAATCTGCCTTGAGATCACCCCATGAGGGTGCAGTTTAATTAACACTGTCAAATAGCAGTTGCCAAAAAGAAACCCTTCGCAGCTGAAACCTAGCGCTTGTTCTCCCAGGCATGGGCAGTGACCCGTGTAGGGGACTGATCCAGCTGGAAACGAAGTAGGCTTTCTGCTAAGTGTGAATTTGAGGAAATTAATCTGAACCCCCTGAGCTGGAAGACAGGGATGGC
>NW_009189136.1:42147-42564 GCF_000690835.1 Fulmarus glacialis | reverse complement strand
TTTTTTTCTTTTTTTGCCAGTGTGTTATTAATTTACTTACGTGCCACTGAGTGTCCTGGTTTGGGAGCAGGATCTGGGGATCTCTGCTCCCAGTTGTATTTCACTGCAGGCCTGTTGGCTGTGCGGTGGGGCAGGATGCAGCAGTGCCGTGCTCCTTACAGGGAGGTTTTCTCTGGGCTTGCTAATACTGGGAAATTTACTGGCATAATTATGCCCGTATAATTATGCTGGAGTAGTTATACTGCTGTAACTCCCATGTGAATGCTCTTGTGCTGCAATAATAGTGCCCATATGGGAAGTTATACCAGTATATCTCTACTGGTAAATATCTCCATGTAGGCAAGTCCTTCTTTAGGAGCAGATTTTGCAGACCAATGTACTGCACAGCCCTTGCAGGCCCTTATTTAATACATCATA
>NW_009189136.1:0-42128 GCF_000690835.1 Fulmarus glacialis | reverse complement strand
TTTGTCAACCACATTTTATGCATAGGAAAAAGTTGTTTAGAATTCGTACCAGAATCTTTGGAAAGAAACAAACATTTTCCCTCACCAATATAACATTTTTTTCCTACAGTCACTTTATTTATTTTTTTAATATCTTTTAATATATAAAAATACAGATGTAACTTCTGACTTTTGTGTTCAGGAAATTTCTTTTTAGATGTACTAAGGATCAGATATAAGCCATGTCTGGAAGCAATACTTGGCCAACAGCTGAGTGTGTGTGTATGTGTGTGTGTTCGTCTATCCATGATTCATTCTGAGGGCTGTTTTAGCCTTCATAAAATATTCATGCTGGTTGTGCATGGTTCTATAATTGCCATCTCAGGCCTTGAATTATTTATAGGTTGTACTGTTCACATAGTCTCATTTACTGATAGAGCAGATAACACTATACAAGAGGATCCCAAACACTCTAATGCCTGTTACTTTGCATTAAGTAGTGGAATTATATTACTGTAGGTGTAAAATGCTGGCCTTTTTCTCCTCTTGCTTTAATATATCATTTTTGTATTTATAATATGCTAATTGTTGAGATGCTGTTAAGCCTCATAATTCCTGCCGAGTTTTGCAGAAATCAAGATGTGGTTGAAATGATTTAGCTCTTGATCCCAAAATGATTGTTCTAAATCCACCCCCCTCCTTTCCCCCAGTTGTAACACCCAGGATAATTTATTGAAGTGATGTATGAGTACACATGCATACCTGAGCTCCTTTGTTTTACACTATTGATCAGTTTGTGTATCTCAACAGCTGACAAACATTCCACAGTCCAGCTAATGCAGACATTCACCAAGTGCATTTTCAAGTTCATTGTACTCAATTAAACACTGACTATGAATTCATCATGAAAAGTGATCTTATTTCCATCAAATTTCCTATTCATCTTTTCTGTGATTAATTCTGTCAGCTTTTCTGACCTACTTTTGACTTTATTTTTTTAGTGAATATGTGGAATTGCATCAGTTTAGTTTGGACATGTAATGCACTTTGAGTTTTCTTCCCCTAGTCAGTTTTTGGTTTATCTACTTTCTGAACCAAGCGCTCGTTCTAGGTGGAAGATGCAGCTGAGGTGGACTTTATTTTAATTTCCTAATCCTTCTGCTTTTCCAATTAAAAGAAATAATTACTGGAGTAGAAAATCAGTCACTAGTAGAGCCAGAGTACTAGTGCATGCTGGAATACCTTCCCTTCTTTTCCCAAAAATTTTGCATGGCCTTGTGAAATCACTTATTTTCCTTCCCTATGAAAAGAGACTATTGGCATTTCCTTAACCGGCATGAAGGCTATAGGGACTAAGTACATAAAGAATATTGATTGTCCCTCTGCTATAATAAGGAAATGCAGTAGGAACACACAGGAAGGGCAGACTGCTGAAGTCTATGGTGGCACTGAAATAGCACAGGATCATGCGAAGCACACCTAGCCAGCGTTTTTGTAGAGATGCTACTTCATGCAGGCAGGTGGTAAGGAGAGCTGGTTAAAGCCCTTCATTTCAGTGCAGCTCATTTCGTTGCTCGCACAGGGATTAGGAAGGATGTTCCTCCAGCTGAGTTTCTGCTTGCCTGTTTCCCTCAGGGAGCCAGTTCCCAAACACCAGCACCAGCCTCTGCTCCAGCTGATGGGCTTGGGCTGCTCCTGTCCTCCTGGGCCACTTGGGTATTCCCCAGCAGTGATTTTGCTAGCATAGCTCAGCAAAGGAGAGCCTCACTGTGGGATTTAGGTGTGTGCCTCTGTCTCTGCTGGCAGTGGACTGAATCTTGTATTGGCAGGGCTTTGCTCCCTTCTTGGCTCTCCAGAGCTCTGAGTGATCTCTGATGTTTCAGAAGCGGGGAGCCAGACAGGTATGGTGCAAGGAGGAAAAGGTGGTGGCTTAGCAATGATTACGGATGCAGCATCCCTGTTCAGGGGAAGTCTGAGAGCAGCAGGTAGCAGAAGAGGTGAAGATTTAAAATTTACCTCTCTCAAAGCAAAGCAAAGGATAGATGAAGGCAGCGCTAAGATGAAGCCAAAAGGAACTGCCAGAAAAAAATAGAGCAAAAAGAAATGTTTCTGCAAAACAAACCATTTTGGTGAACAATAAATTCTTGAGAAAATATGTCTCTGCCTGAGCCCTTATTTTTCTTGATAATAAATCATTATAAAATAAACCTTGCGACATTCACCGTTCTATACAATGGGCTGAATTGAAAAGAGCTGTGGTTTTTTCTGTATGATTTTGTGAGCCCTGTGGGTCCCTCAGAGAAGGAAACAATGTTATTGTCATGTAGATTTCTCTTCTTTAGAATCCTCAAGATTTCAGAGATTCCATGAGTCCCCTGCAATAGGGTAACTCTACTTTTTTCCTTTTTTTAAAGCTTTCTTCAGCAGTGCTGGTGTGGTAGCTTTATTGCAAATTCTCCACCATTCTCATGGAATTTTCTAAGTTTTCAGAGCTAAGTGTGACTACTGTGGCATGCGTATGTTACTAAGCTTTCCTGTTAGCCACTCAGCTCACTTTTTGCTTTTCTTCCTGCCTATTTAGAGCTTAATGTGCATGTAAATGAAAAAAAGATAAAGTTTGTTCTTACATATTGTGTATTTTGCAGTAGTACCTGGAGGCCTCCGACAGGTCAAGTTTCTGTACAAATAATGTAGTATTGCCCCACAAAAATCATGATTGGAAGGACTAGAGATGGTAAATGAGTGACAGGACACTGAGGAGAATGAGATTAAAAAAAAAGTGATGGCGGGGGTGCTGTACAGCTGAGCTGCTCAAACAATTAGTTTTTGGTCAGGAATAATGATCTCAACTTCTGCTTGCCTAGGTGTTGTCACAGAGTTACTAGGAGGGAGGGTTTGCACCATATAATTTCTGAGTTAGGTGCCAGAAATACAATATGGCTTTTAAGAAAAATAACACACATTTTAGTAGCCAATTACCAAATAAATTTTCTTTAGCGAAATTGTTAAAATATTTAATATCTTGGGGGTCTTGTTTATCCCCCTTCCATATTTTCTCTGGTCAGAGGTCTCTGTATTGCTCGGCTGGAATGTGGTCCTGGGTTTTCAGGGTCTTTATAACCTTTAACATTGTGCAAATGGCAGGTTGCTGGGACACCAAGGCATCACTTACCTTGAATTGGTCGACTAGCCTTTGCTGTTATGCACCACACACTGGTGCACCGTGGCTGACCTCAGACTGTACTCTGAAACAGTTTCCTTCAGCACAGGGTAATGCCCAATTATGTAGAATGCAGGAGCAGCGATGCTCAAGCCTTTCAACAAAATTTTACCATATCTATTTGTCCAAAGGTATGAAGTACCAAAAAAACCCATACACGACCTAGAAAAACAAATTGGTAAGTGTGCTTCTTTCACCGATACTGACTGTACTGAATAATTTTCTTAGAGACATTTAAAAAAAAGGTCTATGAAACCCTACATTGTTTCCCCCTTTACCTATCAGAAGTCTTTAAAAATATCTAAGATTTTTTTTTATGCGAACAATACATGAGACAATCCTAGATAAGTGTGACACCTTTTAGAAAGTGTCTTTGTCTTTATCTATCCTTACAGTACCTGTGTGCTAGGGAAGTGTCATGATCCCTATTTGAAAGATGGGAAAAGAAGACAGAGATTTAAAGCTAGATTTTTAAAGGTGTTTTGACTTCTAAAGATGCAGTAAAATGTGCAGTAGGACTTTCAAGAGGGCTTAATTGCATCTTTAGCAGCCTAAAAGCGACTTGGCGGCTTACAAAGTATGCCAAGCAGAGATACGAATCTAGGTCTTCTGTGTTCTGGTCTAGTACTTTAACCATTGGATGGCCCTTCCAGGGTGGATTGATTTTGGAAAATAAGTATGACTTTTTGCTGCACTGTTGTTCAGTATTGCTGCTTCAATAGGACATGGAAGCACTGAGTCATGGTTGCTGACATTAAGCAAAGAGCAAACCTTTGTCAGTGATTGAAAAGTGTTTTGAACACTGTTTAAGTATATACATTTCTGAGACAGTATTTATAGAAAGGTTAAAATTTCCCATTCTGTAAGAAGGCATCTTTCAAGGGGGTATTTGCACAACTTAGCCCTGGCGTGCAGTGGAAAAGCCCAAATCGGGAAAAGCCTACAGAGGCTATGGAAAGACAAACTTTTTCCAGAGACAATTCGGAGCACTTGGGCTGGGCTCCTGCCCAGAACTGGCCTCTGGAGAAGCCCATCTCTGTCTGCGCTGCCTGGGCAGAAAGCCTGGGAAAGGTCTCCCAGCCCTGGCTGGCAGAGAGGGTCTTAGTAGTGTCAGCATTGCTCTGTGTGTTCTTTGCTGTTTGTTCCTAAGAGGTGAATATAAATCTCAGAACCTGTGACTTGTCCCAAATTCAGTGCAATGTAGCTGTGCAGGGATTCCCATGTCACAGTGTTGCTAGAAGTGTGATGCTCCCTCAGAGACGGGCTTAGCTTTGGTGGCTTGAGCCCCAGGGGGTCACAGGGCAAATGTCTGGGGGGTTTTTGCTAGACCTATGCAGGAAACCTTTCTCCAGGTCCAGAGGCCTTTCAAGACTTGCCTGGTTTGAAACCAGGCTTTAAAAAAAAAACCAGAAACCACAACCAGAATCACTATGCTATTTGTGAGTCAATGGTCCAAGAAAAAAGGGAAATTTGTGAGTAAAAATGCTATCATTTCCATGTCAATCTTTTAAATGTATTGCTAACTTTTTTTTTTTTTACTTTAGTTAAAATTTGCAAGCAAGGTTTGTATTTTACCAGGAAAGGATGCTTTTCGTTTATAAACTATCTGAAGATGATATTTTGACACACTGGAGGTTTTTCTGTGAACATTTTTTTTGTACTGGCAGACACTCAGACATGATTCTTTCCCACAAAAGTTTCTTTTTTACAGACTGTCATTTCCCAACAGAGGCAAAAAAGTACCCAGAAAATTCACAGTCACATCTATCACTCCCAGACTGGCTCTGGGCTCATCACCAATGCATTCACATCTCAGTTCAACTTTTCAAATTATTGCATGTATTTGAATATGTTTTGTTTCATAAGGAATCTGTTGCTGTAACACAGGATACATCACTGATGTAAAAGAGAATAGAAGGGTAAAACTGGCATTACCATCGGGAAAGCTTTGTTACAAAGCCAAAACTGGGGTCCTGGTCTGTGAGATCGTAGGATTCAGCTTTCCTAGGGGCTGGGAGCTTAGCTCTCAGAGGTCCTTTCCTTATCTGTTTTCTTCCTCTGCTGCTGACAAACCAGTTGAGCTCTATAAAAGCTGCTGCTAGTCACAACTTCCCTCCTGACCACAGCGTGCATTTGCAACATGCAGTTTTATTACTGCATATAGTACTTAATGCAGCCGTATGTAGATCCAGATGTCTTTCATCAATCCCGAACCTGCCACAGCTGTAACCAAAGCAACCTAAAAGACGCCGACATTTTCGCTGTTACTTTCCAATGCTTACACTTCTTGGGGAAAATAGGAAGAAGCATGTTAAAAAGTACATGTATATCACATGTACATTTTTTTCTTCAAGTACTGTGTGCCTTTAAATTCTTAAGTTATGTGTTATTCATACTGTTGAAAAAAAATCAGTTTTGCTCAAGAAAAAGAAAAAAAACTATTGGTGCCGTGCCAGTCATCTGCAGTTTAGCATCACATTTTGCAATACAAGTCTACGGTGTTTCATTTCTGTTTCAGGCTGTGGTTGGCTATGGAAGCACTAAGCATGGAAATATTACAGGTGTCCAGACTAATTGTAAATCCGGCTTGGCCCCACCTGTATGTACTATCGTTCTATAAACTTGGTTGGCTTAAACTAGTGCAAGTGAAATTGTAACATGATACATACAGTAGGTGTGTTTTTGGTAAACTTGCTGAAGAGTTGTATATACATTCCTATAATACTGTATGGTATCTAGCATGCATATATATGCATGTATGTATAGGTATGGTATATGTTGATAAAATGTAATGACTGGACTAAAAAATATTCTGCGTCAAAATGTATGAAATATACCTATAAAAGCACATGCAGGTGCACATTCTTTGTATTATATACCATTTCCATACACAGTATGCATGTACATGTGTGCGCACACATGTGCCCATGTATATACGTGGATCTATGCATTGCTGTGGTCCCCAGTGTGTAGTTTATAGTTTGGAGGGAAATCATCCTCCATCATTCGTCACTGCCGAGCTGCAGCAGACCAGGCCAGCACATCATTTGTTAACAGCGACAAAGCCGCACTCATAAACGCCGACATGTTACATTAATTTATAGGCACTGAGTGACTTATTAAATGTGACGTGTGAAATATAACAGGGCCCGGTATGGATGATTAGGTTTTGGGCTTTGAATTGTTGACAAGGCAGGGGTAATGAATTGCGGGACACAAGCTAGTATGTTTCCCCCTCATTAGTCAGTATTAGCTGCATTAATAGTAATAATTGGATATATTCATCATTTAAAATGTTTTAATAAATGTTTGGACAGCACCTGATCTAGGCTGTCAAATATTAGACTGGAAGGTTTGTGATGGGAGAAAAATTATGCTGTTCCTTCTGCAGAGATTTATACAGCCTAAGGGGTGCCATTTGCCAATGTCCTTTAAGAAGTAATAGGTGGAGATAGTTTGGAAAAAGACAGTGCAACAAGAGAGAAACCAGCCTCTCTCACATTTCAGGAAGACATTTCCGTTTTATTCTAGAGACTTTTTGGTCCTGAGGTGAGGTCTCCAAGATGGGGTCTGAACTGGTTATTTCTGGTCAGTTGCCAACCTCAGATTAGAACTTCACAGAAGGTGTGTGTGTTCTCATCTGAATTTCTGTTTCACTCTTTTACAACTGCAGACTGAATGTTGCCCAGAGCTCAGGAACTTTCCAATTTGGGGTTTTGGCTGCAGTCATCAGTACTTTGAACTATTAACATATTTAAAATTCCAGAAAATTCCAGAAAATGCCTGGACATCTTAAAAGCATGATTCTCTATGGGATAAAGGCAAGACATTTCTGTGGGTGTTCTGCCAGCTCTGCTTTCATTCTTGGTTTCTGTATCTCAAATGCGTTATTGCCTACAAATCGATACAAAGATTCCTTTGATTAAAGAAAAAAAAATTAAATTTTTGTTTCATTATTTTGTAATCTTTAGAAACGGAATTTAGAAAGTAACCTAAAACTGCTACCAAGGAATGCAGACTGTATTCGTCTCTTACTTTAAAAGGGACATGTAGGTGAACACTAGAATGTGCCTTCTAAATGACTGGCTGGAGATAAAGAAGACCATGCCTAGTTGCAAAAAAATTATATCAGTTCAAAACTTGTGACACGTCACTTGGCTGCAACCCGTTATGTAATGAAACCCATTTTTAAAAAGCAACCTTCAGAATATACAAAAGCAAAAGCACATGGAATTATTGGCACTGCATCTCTAGACTGACAATTTTTATTTTAAAAGATGAGTTCTCTAAGGAATAGTCTCGCTACTGTGGGAAGCAGTGTTTGGTGACTCAGTAGGAGGTACGCTTCCCTTTTAGATACTACTGAAGAGGTGTCACACTAGGGAGTACTGCGTTGCTGCAGGTGCTGTCTTTCAGGAGAGACACAAAGTCAAGTGTCTGGCCACCAGTAGTCATAACAAGTCCCAAGACACTTAGTGCAAGGATGAAAGTTTTCTCCTCAGTGTCCTTGCTAGTTCCAGCTAGCTGCTTGTACTGAGCATCAGGAATCTCTTAGATGAAGGGATCTTCATGCTCTCCTAAATACAGTGAGCCAAACCTGCCTTTTTATATCCATGAACTTACTCTGTGCAAAAAGTTGGTGGAGGACTCGGAAGGTGCCAAGGCTAAATCTGGTTGTAGATAGGTAACGCTGCAGCTCCAGGATGGCAGAAAAACTTCCTTGCAAGGGCAGGAACTGTGCAATCATTTTGCACTTGTCATAGTTATTTTGCACGGTGGAAGAAAACTTTGAGGGTAGAAACTTGGTCATTCAGTTGTAATCAGAATGATTCATACTTCTGAACTTGGAGTAATGTTATTTCATTTAATAGACACCAAAGTCACATAAAACTTGCTTAGACAATGTACATTGAACTGTATTTTCCTCTTCATTTTGAATCAAGCCCTGAGTATTATTTTGTCAGGGTTGTCTGTTAGTTGCTGGTTATTGTTGGCAAGTTGATGTGAGGGTATTTTAGCATGTTGTCTAACGTGTCTGCTGATCAGTTTGTCATTGGCACTGCACAGTATTTCTTCAAACTCCCTCTTAATTTTTATTTGGAGATTAAGCAGGGATTTAAAACTTGATATTGTATGATCAGCAAATGAGGTTCATCAAGCCTTTGGGCATATGGCTGTCTTTTTATTTCCTGTATTAGTTAACTCTGGGCCTAAAGTCTCAACTCACTAGAGAAGATGGAAATTCATGTTTTCTCTAGGTTTATACTAATATCTCTGAGATCTGACCCTGACCTTTTCATCTAGTTTCACATTATTTAGCCAACCATCTTACAGGACTTCAGCCTTTTCATTAGTGATATGTATGTATTATAGAAAAGATAACGTGTTTCAACATTTAAGATAATTATTATGTAATTAGATCTTTAGTGGAACTTTGTCAGAGCTACAGAATTGAGTGAAAAAAGAATGGTCAATATTCGGTACTCATGTAGAGTTCTTGATGATTTCATGCTACTGTCTAGTTAGAAAGATTTTGGGTGAGATTTGTTAGTTATGTTTACGTTAACAAGGAATTATTTTTTTTTTCCAGGGAGGTGCTAGATGGAGGCAGCTGTAAGTTTTTGCTAATCCTCTTTACTCTTTGCCAGTTGCCGGCACAATTGTTCTCAAAAGAACAATAGAACATAAAATAGAGCTAAAGAGTAAAAGGTTGTTAAGTTGCAAGCAAGTCCTAGTCCGTTGAATTAATTGTGACTTTCATTGGTATGATGTAGATGAACAAGAACTTGAACCCTTCTGCCCTGACTGTCTGGCAAGGTTACTTAATTGCTCATTGTAAACCTTTTATCCATCGCTGATGCTGTCCTCACTCCCCTACAGTGATACAGAAAAATAATAATTATGCAATACTTATATAGGACTTTGTAAACCCTCATGCTCTGTGTTTTGTGGATATGAATCCTCCTGATCACAGGTATCATCCCTGCTTTCACACGGAAAGGCATCTCAGTGGCACAGCCAGACATCCAGAAATACAGGAGAGATCCCAACTCTTGACTATGTTTTAACACCCGTGGAATACGTCTGTAGATGCTAACAAAGGTCACCTTCTTTCCAAAGATAATAATGCACATTGTTCCCTGCTCCCTTATGTAGGGTATATGATGCTGTGCCTCTGTCCTTACAATGTCTCTGGTCTGTGAACTCTGTGCTAAATTTGCTCTTTCTCATAATTCCAACCAACGAAGTACACAGTGGCATGAGCATGATGTATTTTATTACAGCCAACTCATGTCCTTACCTTGCTCCAGTTATAACTTGTCACCAGCATCCTGATCTGAATGCTACTCCAGATTTGGGACATTTGGTTTTTTCCTTCAGCTTCGGTACCGTAACTGGATAGTTGGCTTCAAGGGCAGAAGAAAATACTCTTGTTAGCTGCATCACCTTTCTGGATGGGTGCAAAAGGTAACTTTGTAGCTACAGGCTATAATGCCTTTTCCACATCTCTCTGACACAGAAGAGGGCATCAGCAAAAGTATTTTTCCTACCTATTCAAGGCCCATTGCTTTAAGAAAAGCTCTGAATTACTTAATCCAAAACTTGTGATATAAGCAGATGTGATTTGATACTACATGTCTGCTGCAGAGGTCATTATTTCTAAGATTAATTAAGCTCTTTCAATGTCATGTTAAAGGTAGCGCACACATGCAATATTTGTGGGTGGCAAC
The DNA here is from genome assembly GCF_000690835.1 of Fulmarus glacialis. Classification (NCBI taxonomy): domain Eukaryota; kingdom Metazoa; phylum Chordata; class Aves; order Procellariiformes; family Procellariidae; genus Fulmarus; species Fulmarus glacialis. Next base: position 32,198 of record NW_009189136.1, on the reverse strand, counting down.
TTCAGCATTACATATAGCGTGATCCTCTTCACCACCGCATCAAAAACTCACTTTTCCCTGTTCTCTTTCAGTCTTCCCCTTCTGTGGTGACTTACAATGAATTTTGCAGTGTGTGGGTTGCTTGTCCATACACACACACAAAATTCTGCAGCATTTTATTCCTAGAGCCAGATCAGGATCCTCTTCAAACACCCCTGGAATATCTTCTCTTGTTGAACCACCACATGCACAGCTCAAACAAAGTGCCTCCGCCTTTCCACAAAACAGCTCTTTGCTTCCTTCCAGCACTCAAAATAGCAACTATACTCCGGATTCTGTCCTCATTGCCAGGGCTCCCTGCTGTAAAGGAAGCAAGGGCTTTATTCTCTTAAATATCGTGAAACAATGGGAACCCCTGGATGGAATGTCCAGTTTGTGGGCAGGAGCCGAAGGCAGCGCTTGACTTTCTTCCACAGCATTTTTGTGCTTGATCTTTTCTTGTATAAATACAAATACATATTTGCATATATATTTTTTTTCTGGGCAGTTAATTCTAGACTCACCCTTACTATTCTTTAAAAAACTCCTTTTAATTGTTGGGTTTTTTCTTTTCCAAGAGAACCAAAAAAGGTTATTACAAAAAGTAACCAGGTTCCCAGTTTAGTTTTGTTTTTAATTTATTAAAAGCTAGCTTTTAATAACTTAATAACTTTAAGTTATTGGGTTTTTTTCTCCTCCGCATAAGGTCCTTCACTGCTGCTACTTGAAGCAAACACTTCATTTGCTTTTTGAAGCATAAGTTGTCTTAGGAGGGGATGCAATTAATCTTTCACCATATTGACACTTTCCAAATATTTCTCTGTAATTACTCAGATGGGTCGGGTGAGGTAAGTTCCACTCATCTTCATAGCAGGACTGTGTGAACAGGAGATTTACAGTCGCGTTTCTAAGTTGTCCATCGCTGTTGCAGTTTTGCTGAGGATTTAGTGATGCAAAAGCTGAGACTGGGGTGTCGTCCCAGCAGTAAATCCCATGGCCTTGCAATGTCTGTCTTGCTGGCGATGATCCCGAGGCAGCGGAGCAGCTGCAGCCGAGAGCCCCTGAGTTTGCACAGAGTCAGCATCTCGTGGGCACACTTCAGCATGTGTGCTAAGTTTCTGTTACATTTCTCTGGGGCTGGAAACTCCTTGGATTGTGTATTTTTAATGATTTTGAGACATGAATGAACTCAATAATCACTTTCTTAATTTCTTATGTGCTTCTGATTCATTATTGGCATACACTACAGGTTATTGTAAATAAGAGATCTAAGCATCTTTCTTTGTCATTTCTTTCTCTTCAGGCCATCAGTCCTGCACATAAATCTGGTCCAAAATCATCTCCATGTCAGTCTAAGCAGACCTCCTGGCTTTTTTTAACATTAAGCATCTTCCACTTAAAAGAAAATAATAATAAAAAAAAAAATCTTGAGAACAAAACGGAACAGGTTCTGAGCCAGGTCTTGGGAGGGAACACCATTGTAACGTAATGTCTACGCCTAGCGTAACCGTTCAAGGATACATCTGTTCAAATGGGGTTTGAGTAGCACTCCATCTCTATTTGTGCAGAAACTTTTCTCAGCGCTTTAGAGGCTCAGACTCTGTCCAGAAGTTACACCACGCACACATGTCCTTTAAATAGCCTGACCCTCTGGGTTTCGCAGGTTTGGATGATAACACTGGTGCGTCAATGTTATTTAAGGATATTATTGGTGTCAGGTTATTTGGGGAATCGTTAATTATTGTATGTGCAGGCAGATTGCACACAATTTTACATACAGGTGATTTCCACGTGCCTGATCCAGGGAAAGGTGGGAAATGTGGTTCCCACAGATGAAATATTTACCATGTGAATCGTTATAACTTTCTCAGTAAGCTGATGAAAGAAATATGTCATCAGCACCCTCAGCTCAAGGTGACAAGTTTTAGGGTCCCATGCCTGCTGTGAGAAAAACAGCTTCAGATGGCTGGATTAACACTGCTCTCCGACATACTATGACTTTGATACTGCTGATGCTTTTTCGTAACCATGCTAAAGTTACAGTAGTTTACCTTGAGGTAGCAGACAACCGAATACTGATATCATATTACAATAACAGTAATTCTGTTATCTGTCATCACTTACACTGAACAGAGGTTCTTTTAGCAAAAGTATGACTCTGGGAGGGCTGCTAATTCAATGGCATTGTGTGAACTATGATGGACCGCAGAGCTGGTTTGTATTTTTTTCCAGTGACTGAAGTCTAGCATCTTCAGTAAAAATTAAAAATAGTTAACCCACTTTTATATCCTAGTATTTAAGGGGTGAAACAGGAGTGAAATGGGTAAAGAGTGAAGGAAAAAGTAGTTAAACCGAAACAAATTGATCGAATATTGTTTTTTTACTAAATAAATAAGGACAAATTCTGCTGGTATGTGACTGTGTTCACTTGATAATAAAGCTCTCTAACACTGGAAAGTCTGTCACAATTTCAGCTAAAGCAGTGGCCCACCAGGTTGTAAAGAATAGTCTGTGATTTGAAGCATGCAAAGAAAGGCAGAGCTGGGAGGTTCCTGTGCTATGTAAGCTAACAACTGGAGCTGTGCGTGGGGCATGGGTGCGCGTGCTCTCCACTGCTTACCTCTCAATGCTGTTTGTGTCAATATAATATAAAGGATGCGTGTATGTTCAGTTACCTTGCATCTAGCTGTCATAAGCCAAATACACTGTGTAAACTCTGTACACAGATGGCATAAACTCCTTCCAACTTTTTTTTGTGATAGGAAGGTAGCTGCAGTTCAAAGTTAATAAAAATTTTAAATAATGGAGCTGGGCACGAGTAAGGAGATAGAAGAAAATTCAGATTTTCACTACTTTAAGAAAAAAAAAAAATATTAAAAAATCAGACCTGGGGGCAAAATTAAATTACAGAAAACTGAGCACTCAAACCTGCCTCTGGACTATTTTTAATTCTGTTTTGTGATGTTGTTTTTTGGTGATGTTATCTCTTTCTTTTCTTATTAAAAGTCTGGGAGAAGAAACCAAAACAGTCTCTCTGGGATTTTAGCTCACTCATGGGAGAATATGCCAAACATACTTTCCGAAACTACTCTAAATTTCTCTGATGCATTATAATTCAGTATCAGAGAGCTAGAGAAGTCCGGAAGATGCAAGATGAAAAATTGATATGCTGTGCTTCACTGTGCAGAACACACAGACCTGAGGAAAAGTGACTGGGAACACTTGCTGAAGCGAGCAATGAGTAATTTAAGGCAGTTTTGGGCAGTCCTACCCTCTGATTTGGTGATTATGTGGGTGCCTCCTCAGCTATTTGCTGTGCTGAGCTGAATATTTACTATATTGATAACAGCAAACCCTGGCAATGCTAGCTCCAGGAGTCAGAGCAAGTTCACAAAAATAATGTAGACTATTCTGTTTCTATTATTATGGCATTGCCTGAAGAATCTCAGTCAATAGACTCTGACTGCTTGAGGCTTATTCTCCGTGTCATGTTGCCTTTCTTGGACCTTTTTGCTGTTCAGGAGGAAGATATATATTTTCTAGTAAAATAAATCATTTTCCAGGCTTTTGGTTGTGGCTTTTTTGTTTTGTTTTGTTTTTGACCCAGTGAATTGTTTAGCATCCCCTAAATGCAAAATACAGGTTTGATTCTGCTTCCATTTTAAATCAGTGAGAACACTGAATCCAGGGAAAGCAGATTTGGGATTTTTTTTCCTTAATTAGGATGTTTGACAACTCAAGAAGGTTATGTTTAGAAGAGAGTTCGATGGCTGTATCTGGCGTTTAATTTCTCTTCTGCAGAATAAATTTCCTGTTGTAAAAATGCCACAAAAGGTAGCTACTGCTGTTTATTGACTAAAGAGCCAAGTAAAATCCAGCTGTGAACATGTGGGTAATAGGAGGTTTTCCCCATGCCTATATTTGATTTCCATGCACAACCTCATGTTGGTCAAATGTCAGTGTAAGTCTCAATTTTTCTTTTGTGAATAAGGTGCCTGACATGATCGGTTAGTTGTATGTAAAAAGGTCTGGGAGGAAAAACACAACCAAACCCCAAAATAAAACAGTGCAACAATAGACTTGTTAGTGTACGGAGTTTACACAGAGTATTTGGTTTAGATGCAAGATAACTGAATGTACACACATCCTTTATATTATACTTAAATGCTAAGGAATTTTTTCCGCTCCTAAGCTCAGATTTTCTATAGGATAGAAAATTCCATTAATTTGAAAATTTTTCTCTGGCAATGTGGAATAAAAAAGTGCTCCCTTCAAGTAAAGTTTAAAAATGTTGGAAAATCAAAGAAATTATTGTTCAAGAAAAAAGAAATGCTTTATTTTAGCTTAATTTTTAAAAGTTGAGAATTTTCCATTATAAAATAGAAGTTTTGATTAGAGGAGTCAACTTGCAAGGGAAAAAAATTAGCTTTGTCCTTCTGAAATTTCTAAAGGAACATTTCTACATTTTGATTATTTACTTTTCCAAATAAAATTGCATTAAACAATGCATTTTCTCTCTATTTTTATTTTAGTGGCAAATTACTAACTAGATCTAGTTATCAGTAGGTGCAGTAGAAGTTACTGATTGAGAAAGAGAGAACTGTGTGAAAAGTGCATAGAAAACCCTGAAGAAGCGGCTGAAGTGGATGCACTGTCTGCATCCTGGTGACCTGTGGACTCACCCCTATATTGGCTTCAGTACTTCTTGATACGCCAAGTTTTCACCAGAAATAAAATACCCATCAGATATTGTTTGAGACAACTGTATTTGTAGTATCACATCCCCAGCATCCTCTTTTGCTGGGAAGACAACAGAGAAAGGAGATGGGCTGACAGCACAGCTGGTTCTGCAAGGTACTGGAGTATGTGAGTAGTACCTTTGTCTCCGTCAATACTGCTTGTGTATTTAAATTTATGCACATATTTAGTACTCTGCTGAATTGGTATGTCATACAGAATGGGCATGCAATCCTTTTATCTGATGGACAGTTGCTAATTATTGCACTGGCCCATGTATTTTGGTTTTACTAATTTTGCGAACCCACATATACTTACTGCTGTGTTTCATCCAGGAGTCTAAAGTTGCCGTCTTCTATCAAATGCATTTATCCCTCAGAAAAGGTGCATTTTGTCAATTTTGTTTGCCCTAGCCAGGTTTAAGTTGTATAACCGGCACCGACTTTCTGGACAGCCACTGGTCTGGCTGACCTTGGCAGCATGACAGCTGTCGTATTTTCACATGGATGAACTGTTCTTGAACAACTTCTCCAATGTATCGGGAACAAACAAGCTTTTCTTCAGCATCAGGAATGCAGCAGGTCTTCTTTCCAACTATTTTTTTTTCTCCTTCCACAGACATATTTATTGTGGCAATAGCAAGAAAAGCCTACTGCTAAGCCATGGTGTTTGAGTTCCTTTAAATTTCCTTCAGGGGAGTGACAGAAGAGCCAACCTAGATCATGTCAGAGCTTGCTTTCTTTAATTTAACTCTTCATTTATTTTTAATAAACATGGGTATTAATTTGTAGTGGCAAGACAAGTAGGAGGGCAAAATCCTTTTACATCTTTATTGCTAGTATTTCCATTTCTGCTGTGTATTTATTTAATTTAAATCGCTGTGGTATGGTTTGCTGATGGGGAGGTTATTGCACAGATCCAAAGGGTTTGCAGTGTGATGGACAAGATGGCCAGCGATGAATGGCAGGGAGTATTTTATCCAAGTGGAGTGACCTCCAGCTGGTAGCATGCTCGCTAGATCCTTCAGCTGAATGGGGGGAATCAGAGGATGGAAGGAACAGAAGTGAGGAGGGAGTTGGTGTCAGGAGTTAGAAGTAGCAGCGTGAGAAGGCAGCAGGGGCAACCAGGGAGCTCAGACTGGGCTGGGGTAAGAGTCTCTCACTAGCAGAGAGTAGAGGGTAATGGTGAGAGCACAGTTCTGCTGATACCAAAATCTTTTTGGGAGTGCAGCAGTTTTGTTAGAAAAAAAATCATCATCTCCAAAAAGGAATTTTCTATTGAGTTGTGAAAAAAGGAGAGAATGCTCCCAGAAAAGCCAATAACCAATTTGTTAGAGCTTCTGCCTGGCAGACAGATGTTCATGTTAATTTGGGGCCTGATTCAGACTGGAGGTTTGTATTTAACTGAAGGTTGTATTTCTACATTGGTCCTTGCAGTTACTTAGACATTTGTAGTAGTACAGTGCCGTGGCATGGATTAACTGCTCAGCAACTTCGCTCCTTGAGCAGTTTTTGCAGCCTGCACTGAGCTGCATCTTAGCACACCTAAATGTATCTAAAATTAACTGGTTTTCTCCAAAACTGCACTCCCATACCCTCCAACCATGTCTCTGTGGGGTAAGGGGTGAAGCACGGAGTCCTTTGATTTAATAGCAATGTAAGTCAATAAATCCAAGTGCTTTGTAAAAATTTGCATGTTTCTGGACCTGAGCTGACTTGCATGGAGCTGGCTTGTGTTTCTCTGGTCCATATGCACAAATGCTCTTCACACCAGGGGTGTTAGTATTCAGGAAGGGAGTCAGAAAATATGTTTTGTTTGATTCGTGCAAAAAAAAACCCCTTCAACTGTAGCAATAAGTATAATTGATGACTGAGTCTTGTGTGGTAGAAGAGCTGGTGTTCAGCAATCACGTAATTTTGGAGAGAGAGTTAAAGTTGAAGGTTTTATTGACACTCCTGTCTTTTGCACATTTTTTTCATCTTGGGAATGAATTTCAGACCCCAGTGGTTAGTATTAATGCTGTATATCCTCTGTGGTTAGTATTAATGCTATACAGCCCTGCCAAATGTGGAGAAAGTTAGAACTGAAAAAAATAACCCACTGTGAAGAAGTTAGATGAAAACAAACGGGGATGGAGGTTTATGCTTACAAAGAGCTCAGCTCTGTTGGCACTTCTCCTGGACCAGTCCTGTCAATCTAAATCTGAAATATTTGCAGAGTGAAGTGTTGCTAATGAGCAAGGCTGGCAGGACTGGACTCGAGGTGAAGAAGGCACCTGAACAAGTGGTTTAAAGCGAGAGACCGGGCTGAACCCTATGAATCAAATTGCTCCATTCTACCCTTGTCTTAATCTGTTCGCATCCGCCTTCCTGCCAAAGCCGGGGGAGACCGTCAGCCGGCGTGCGCTGTGCCAGCTCGGGAGCCGCTCCTCTTGCCTAGATGAGCGTGGGGTGCTTTCGCATAGCCGGGGGGACTCCAGCTCTGGTGTGTTCCAAAATAAAGTGCAGCCTATAGTTTGTTGTGTCTTTCAGTGGAATAAAAATACGGCACTTGGCAGAATGTGTTCTGTAAACAGGCGACTTTTTACTTAAAATGCAGTGAGTGAACTTGGCTGTGCAAGCTTGGGGTCTTGAGAGTTCCTCTGAAAATACTGTTATTTTTTTAAGTTAATTTTTTTCTGGAGTTGATTTAATTCAAAGGAAGTTTTGTTTGCTTGCTTGCTTGCCTGAGGTTTTTTGGTAGGTTTAAATAGATGAGCTTCATTTCTTCTGCAGTTTATTTTGGTGAAGCTTCTGTAGAATTTTGGGGGAAATAGCACAGAGCAAATGGAGTTAGACTTTGAAACTTTGGGTTAGAGTTTGCAGACCCCAAAAGCCAACTCTTGTATTTCATAGTGATTTTCTAAGCTTTTGAGCTGACATGAGCTCAGACTTTTCAAGGGAAGGGAAGGCCCAGTGTTTCTCCAGAGAGCTTCACAACGAGCTTTCCATCTCTTTCGGGACCCTTGAGTCAACCTGCCAATCGCCATTGCCCAGTGCTCATGTGTGCTGTGCAAAGCCAGACTGGGAAGGTGCTTCCCACATTCGCATGGCTGACACTGCCTTTCAGTGCAGGTATTTTTAACTATTCCATGTCCCAGCTCCGCTTGGGCTGAGGTGTTGCTCCAGGGCTGCGGCAGACTGGGCGGGCAGCTGCTGGGCTCGGCGCTTGGCAAAGCCACCAAAAATCCCCCGGCAAACCCAGGGCAGCACCAGCTTCTCCCCAAAGAGTAAGTGGCTCTGAGAGGTTTTGCCAGATAAGGGCCTGTTCGAGGCTGTGGGCACCAGCTGACAGGGATATCTTTGCCTCCCAACAGATGGCTGGGCTTTTTATTTCAGCAAGCAATCTTGCACAGAGGGGTGGTCTCCAGATCCTGCCAGCATTTCGCATGACAGGGCCAGCTTAGGGCAAGAGGGATATGATGTCCGTGCCCTTCATAGCTCATGAGCTAAATGACGAGCTGTTGACAGGAAAGCCATCATCTGAAGTGTAAGATCCTGAACTCTCCCCGCTTTTCGTTTTTCTTTGGCGGAGTTAATGCCCTATTTGCTTGTCTCTCAAAATCCATTCTGGCACAAGTACAAACCCTTGCCTGGTGGCAAGCAGTTGTCTGGATTCGAGATGCCAAGATTTGTGCTGACAGCTCCTTCTACACAATCTGAGTCAGGCTGTCACAGCTGGCCATTAGAGGCTTAAAAAGACACACACATGTACAACAAATAGCACCAACTTCCCGTTATTGAATATCAGAACCTGCTTGATGAGAAAACATAATGGCTTACACTGCTCTTTATTTTAGTATAAACAAACACAGTGCCTCCAAACCCCTGTTCAAGTGTGGTGGCTGTTTAGTTTATGTTGATGGCTTGCTCTTATTTAGGAGCACAGGTCTAGAAGGGTCAGGAGATCCAGTCCTTGATACCTTAATAATCCCAAGCATCCCATTTTATAATCCTCATTGCCTTACTTTTCTTTAATGAAAACAGTCCCTTGTAGTTTCAGTTTGTCCTTGCAGCTATTTGCCTAGTATGATTTTCTTGGCATGGAGAAACAAGCACCAAAACTTGCCTTGTTAAGGGGCGGCATCCCAACTAGAGCAGGGCAAAGAATGCTGCTCATCAAAAAGGGATTTTCTGAAGCTGTTTATCCTGCACTTTTGCCTTTCTTGGTGGCAGTGTGTGCAAATTCTGCTGACCTAGCATTCAGTTTGGGTGCTAAAAGATGGATGCTTGCAAAAGTTAACTTTCCGATTTAAAGTAAAACAAGATCAAACAATTCCCTGTCCCGCTTTTGTATATGGAAACGGGTCAGATTAGCTTCTGCTTAGTCAACTGATGGTTATTGCAAGTGTAATGCTGCTCTGTCTGGTTGCGCTAGGTTTTAAACTTGCTGTAGAATTAAATTTTGCACGGCTGAGCTTTAGTAGACCTTAGTCTGTAGTTTATTTTGGACAAAAGGTTGATAAACTTTGGCTCTCAGGGAGGAAGCCTGGAATCTGAGACCCACTATTATTCATTGACTTGTCTTTATGAGTTTACAGTCCACTGATGCATAACACTGAAGGAAATATTTTCAGTGAAATGTTTGCTTTTTTCTTTGGCTTTGTAAAATGCAATGTCTTTTCTTAGAGATATATGTCAGGGTCATATAGCTACTTCAGTGAACTGTGTATGGGCAGGAAATAGACTGCATTGAAAATATTTCATTTTTCCGTGAAGTCAGTCTTTTAACCAAGACTTCCCCCTTTTCCTCTCAAGGTTTTGGTCTCCCACTAACCACTATTTGAGCATTAATTTTGTGCACAAACTGGGTTTAATTGTGGAAGGGAGATTTCAACTGTATGGAACATTTTCAATATTTTTTTTTTGTATTAAATCAAAATTTGCACATGACAGCAAACTTGTAAAACAAAACCCTATTTATACATAAGGCAATTTTCTTGGCTGGCATTTTTCTGTCCTCATTTGCTGTGCTGAAATATATGACTCTTACTTCCTTGCTGCTATGGATGGCACAGCGAGGCTGGCCATTTAGCGTGATAGAGGGACTGACTGCAAACTTTAATGGCTCTGACACAACAGATGTATTAACATAATGCTTGAATGTTTAAGACGTGCTTACACGTTTTACTGGATTGGGGCCTTTACAAGCTCTGCTCCCTCTTTGGATGGTCAGTGGGATGATTTGTCTGAGTTGGGAATAACTAATGTAAATAAGGCTTTGTTGGACCAAACGTGCAGATGTTACATAGTACTACGATGCACTGTTTATAAGACGTTAATGTCCGTCTCTCTTTCTCCACAGGTTCTTCTTGAAATTTTTCCTCAAATGTAACCAAAATTGCCTAAAAAATGCAGGAAACCCTCGAGACATGCGTCGATTCCAGGTCAGTCAGACACGCTTCCTCCTTTAAAAATCAGCAGCTGTTAGGGACAGAAGTACTTTGACCCAAACTAACCTAGTAATTCACTGAAAGATGCTAAAAACATAAGGTCACAGAATATTGCCTGAGGACTTCTTGTCACAGCAGAATTGGCAGGAAGTAGTTGGGTTTTCTTGCTCTGGACAAGAGAACTCTTGAAGATAATGTCATCTCCACAGGAAGTGAAAGCATGAAAAGGAAAAGTCAAAATGACCTCACTGTTGTTTTAGGTTATGGGGCTACCCTGCTCTGAGATATTCCCTTCTGCCTGGGGAACTATTTACCTTCATGTAAACACTAAGTGAGCACCGTGTTTATTGGAAGGCGCAGAGGAGGGTATAAGAGCAAATAATAAAATCAGGCTCGTGACTACACTTCAGCAGTTATTCTTCAGCAGCATTGAAGACTCATAAATGTGCATCAAGGGGGATGAAGGTCCATCCTGTAGTCAGCACTTGGAAGAAACTACCATTGGGTGTATTTATCTTTCTTGGGATGTTTTGGGCTGGTATTTCCCCACTGTTGCAGCATGTGGCAGTGGGGCTTGGGAATTGTAGTATCAACACAGCTTCAGATGGCCAAGGACTTTTTTTTTATGCCACTCCTATGTCCACAACTACTTTTGGGATTAAGTATAGCACTGTCCCTTGGGAAGATGGTCTGCACTTGCTTTCCTCAGTGCTGGCAACAGTGGTGTGGTGGCAATGCTGAGAAATAGTTGCTCCAACCCCTTTACTGAAGATGTGGTCCTTTGACTGTGCCAATAATGCTTTACCTTAGTATGTGCTGAATAAAAATAAGGGGTAGAGAGCCAAAGGAGTGTATATGGCCCAGGGATAAAAGATAGAGTCTGTCAGTGGGCATTTGCCTCAGGGCTCTGAAGAAGAAATAGGAGATTTGTCCCATAGACTACATCGGTCTCTGGAAGAAGACAACTCCAAAAAATGGCTGCTTTCTGCAGTAGCTCAGGACCTTGTTTGCTTCTTTTCCAGCATTGTTGCACTTAAATAAAAGTGCTAAATGCTATGTAAATGGCAATATTATTTATATGTAGAACATACATCTTTTGTTGAACTGCTTAATTGCAACAATGCTGGAAGGCAGAAGGGTGTTATTTGCCCCTCTGAGCATAGAAGTGCAGAAGTGAGGAGATGTGGCCGCAAGGATTAAATTAATCAGTATACGAGCTAGCATTAGCACGGCAGAGCCCTCAGCTTCTCACCCCACACTCCTCCCTCCGTCACATTTCTCCTGTGATTCGAGAGGGCATTATCACTGAAGGAGAAAGTGGAAAAAGGACTCTCACCAGCACAGGGATTTAGACCAAGGAGTCACCCCTGGGGCCTGTCAGAGCTTGCTTCACAACATGTACACTCTGCTGGGTTTGTGCTCGTCCAGGCTCGAGGCTGATTTTCGTATGGTAATGCCTTTGCCTTCTCTCAGAACAGCAATCAGGAGCCTGTGTCGGTGAGTAGGTAGGACATAGGAAAGGTTGTTGATCTCTTGACTTGTAAAGATATTCTGTCATACAAACCCAGCTTCACAGCAGTTGAGCTTTCCATGTGTAAACAGAGACTGCTTAATTACACAGGTCATGTCAATTAGTGTGACCTTAGCATTTTCAAGAAATTAATCACTTTCAGCTGAGCGAACCACTCATACTATAATACAGGGTGGTATTGAAGCTTGCAGCATTCTGTTAAGTGCCCAGGCTTATTGTTTTACAATAGCTGCTTTTATTCCTTTTCTTTTCTTTTCTTTTCTTTTCTTTTCTTTTCTTTTCTTTTCTTTTCTTTTCTTTTCTTTTCTCTTTTCTTTTCTCTTTTCTTTTCTTTTCTCTTTTCTTTTCTTTTCTTTTCTTTTCTTTTCTTTTCTTTTCTTCTTTTTGAACTTATTGCTCTTTTGGCAATAGACTTCTTTAAATAAAACAGCCAGACTCTACAGAGTCCAGGCTTCATTTATCATTTCTTAGGGTGAAAAGGACCAAGCATACACACAGTATCTCAATGATATGATGCACCTAGATGTTTGAGACAATGTTGTATAGGAACCAAGTGAAATCTGGGCCCCTGTGAAACCCTAGTGGAGGGTTTGCTGTCAGCTGCCTTTGAAACATTGCCAGTGACTTACAAGGTCTCTAACAGTTATGTCAAAGTTCTGGTTAAAAACCATGAGAGTAAGATACTTTTTAAATAGTAGCATACTCTTTTTACACAAAAAAATGGAGACTTTCCCTTCCTTTACTTCATTCCCCTATCTGTGCTGGACCGTTAAGCTGCCCAGAGATTTGTCCATCTTTTGGCCATCTCATTCATCAGTCCCCAAAAGTTGCTAGGAGTTATTAGAATGCAGATTTTGGTGGGAGAAACAGCGAAGGGCCAGGGACACGAGTCTTACACTAAGGACCGGCCCTGTGGAAAATTTCCTTTCTTAGTAGTTTTTGGGTTTTTTTCCCTGCAGCAGGGAATTGTCTGATTATCATATCATGTAAGAGATTAAGAAAGTACAGGGAAGAGGCACAGTATGTGTTGATTCAGGCGACCTGTGTGTGAAACTTCATTCAGACTCACATATAGAAATGAATTAGGAAGTTTTATCCTGAACTTTGCGTGCCAGTGTATTAGTGTGATAAACCTAACATAAAAGCAGTTGTGGGCCTGGAAGGAAGTACATTTCTCTGCATGTCTGAGATGTCCAGGCATGTGACAACTGGAGTGGTGTCAAGTGCCAGCAAAAGTGTGTGCTGGAGCAGTGCTGGCCCTGGCTGTGTTAGTTGTGTCTCTGTTAGCAGAAGGAGATGGTCAGAGAGGAGGAGTCAAGTACTGTGCAGGAACTTAAGACAGCTGAGTTGAGCGTTCAACTGTACTACAGACTCCCTGCTTGCCCTTAAGAAAAGAATTTCATCTCTGTGTTTCATCAGCCCAATTACACAAAACATTTGGTGATATCATGTATTGTCACCTTTGTCCAACCTTGCCTTTTTATTCCAGAAACCCTATGGGGCAGATGCTCAGTCTGGTTTTGCATTCTTCATAACAATAAGTCATCAGTCTTGGTAGGATAGGCTGTAGAGCCCCAATTAGTGGTAATAGTAATAATAATACTAAGTAGATGGTATCATGGGTGAACTTTGCTCAGATTTTCTTTTTCAGCACTAAAAACTCATTCATATAACCTAAACAGTTTTGTATGTTGTTGTAATTAATGAAACCCAGGTGCCCTAGTTATCTTGCTGTTCTTGTTTTAGCACAACTGCTTGCAAACTGACACATGTCAAGTTTTAATTTAGAGGAAACTTTTCAGACTGAGTCACTGCATAAAACCCCAAACATTCATTTATTATGAAAACCTTGAAAGTCACTTAGAAATTGCCATGCTGTTTGATTCTGTTACCACAACCTCTTCCTCAGCCTAGGCTGCTAGTTTGCCTCCATGGGACGCTGCCACTCATGTTTGAATTGAAGCCACTTGTGTCTTATTGCAAATTTGCATAAGAGACAGAGATGATGCCTCATGAATCCCAGATAATGGAATTTGGACATGCAAGGCTCCATCCCCAGAGAAGGGAAAAGCAAAAAAAAAAAAAAGGCTGAAAAATAGCAGCGAGAGCTGTGGCCCAATTCAACAAGGTAATTAAGCGCCCGGCCTGTCTTCGAGCACGTGAGCAAAATTACTGAATGTATTGTACTTATGTGCTTTAAGTTAGGCACCTTTTTAAGTGTCTTGTTAAATTGAGAGTGATTTTTAGTTACTAGAATAAAGAAGTCAACACACTGTAGGAAGAGGTCACCAAGTGCTGATGAAAATAAAGATGTTGCTCAAGCCATTTCTGCATAGCTTTCGAAGAGCAGCAAACACAGGAGTTACAGGTTTAGCACTAATGACACACTTCAAACCTGGAAATCATCTTAATCAGATTTTCTCTGCCTTTGCCACTGCATGTTTGGGACATCGCAAAAATATCAGATCCCTCACCATACATCGGAGAAAATTAAAAGCACAAGGAACATGCTATGTCTTAATCAGTTAGCAAAGCTTAATGGGCTGTGGTTAAAAATGAGGAGTCATGCAATGCTTAATTTTGATATATTAGGTGAGGTACTATAACAAATAAACAGGCTGAGTGCTAAACGTGGATAAATAGCTTGATCTCGAGGCTCCTGGTCTCTGAATTTTTTTTTTTAAACTAAACTCCAAAGTATTCACAAACTGATCTATTTAATGGCAGGCAGAATAATACAGAGAGCCATGGTACGTTAATGCAGTCGGTAGTGCCAACTTCATTGAAGAAAGTTGTAAACTGATGTGTGTGTTTCATACCTCTGTCTCCCCTGGTGTTGATACAGGATTTAAATTCAAAATCTATGAAGGGCTAAAGCTAAAGCTCAAAATCATTTTCCATGTTTGCCTGTCCCAAATTAAAACTGTGTTTTGTTGACAAAATTTGGAAAGGTTTGAGATTTGGCAGGCCTGGTTGTCCCTGTGCTTACATTAATGTGTCAGCACCTCATTAATCATTTATTAAACTGTAGTGTGCCTTTCCCTCTTGCTATGGTCTGTGTTTTAGGATGCCTCAGTGCCCATTCCACATATACTTTGGCTCTCCCCTCCCCCTGATTTTATGATTTCTCCACAAATTAGTTTTAGCATGTGCTTTAACTTGAACATATCCCAGTCGTTTCAAAATCAAAATGAGGAGAGTGTAGTATTTTTTTAGATTAAAAAATATGAGTAGAACTGGTAAGTATGTAAGTGCTGTGTAGCGATCCAAGTATGTAACTGTGGCACACAATATTCAAGGTGTGTTTTTTCTCTGTTAATAATTAGGGGCATTAATATTTTGTTAGTGCAGTGTATGTTCAGTATTCCTCTATTAATGAGATTTTGCATTTAAAGAATTAAGCAGTAAGCGTGTGCTGCTTCTTACAGGTGCACTATGAATAATCTTTTTTTTTCAGACAGATACATAAAGTAACCACTTTTTTTTCTGCATTTCCTGAAACTGGAAACAGTTTCTCTTGGGGATTCCTTTTATAGTTTCTTCTGCTAACGACACTGAAGAACCACACCAATGTGGTCTCTTTGTAGTAAATCAAACTCTCTGTTCAGGAGGTAGGTAGGAAGAATCTGTTAAGTAATTCAAAATATGTTGCATCAACAGTTTTGGAAACCTGAGGGGGGGAAATTAAATGTAGATTTACTCACATAAAATTGACCTCACTAGGATTGTTTCCTCGGGTTCTTCCCTAGAAAGGTGCATGTATAAAGACAGCTACTTATATATACGTTTTTCACAGGTTTGAGATCTAACTTGCCATTATTACTCTTGACCCGTTATTTTTCTGGAATCTTATTTCTAGAAATGTTCAAAAGTTTGGATTTCAGCACAGGATTGATCAGCTTCAGTGGGAAATCTGTGTGTACCTATATGGTTTTAGGATTGGGGAAAATATTTTATGTTGTAGCCATTGTTATTAATTGTAATAGTGTTAATTTTCATATGCATCTAAGCAGACCCATAGAAGAAGATAAGGAGCTGGCATAAATCACGGAGCTGTGACAGCCAATGCCAGCTAAGGATTTGGCTCAAAATCCCAGTTGCAAAGAATTTACAATGGTTGCAAGTGCACAAATAAGATTGCAAACCCTGAGCCACTTACTATAAGATCATATTTTATTGAAAATATCATAAACTTTATTCTATCCCTCAGGAATGCAATGGATAAATTACTTTTGAAATCCCTTTTGGAATTTTATATATAGGGCTTGGGGTTTTTTTCCCTTAGTTTGATTTCAGAAAAACTTACCTACAGTGTTTGGTGCTTTCTTTTTCCCAAATTTCCATCTGTAAGAGCTCTTGAATCATTTATTCTGTATTTTAATATCTTTCACTTAAAACACACACAAAAATCTATTGCCTGGAATGCCATTCTCAGGGACGGTTTTAGGATCTTTTAGATGTAAACCATTCTCTTTTGTATTCCTCTTTTTAAAGACAAAGACTTCAGGATTAGCTATGGGCAATTTAGTAGCTTTGCTTACTTTACATTTTTGAGCATTTTAATTGGTGGTCAGAAATAGGTGGAATATTTTTTCTTTAACTTTTGGGGTTTTTAGATCCAATTCAAGTGATGAAATTGAATTGTTGTAAGCGATCCTTTAAGTGTCCCCATTTGACCAACTTTGAGAGGCAGCAGCTTCCTGAGAGAGTTGAAGCAATGTTTGCCAATCCTTGTAAAGCATTTCACCTCTTCAGAGGCTAAAGCCTCTCAAAACCAAGAACAATTAAAGTGAGAGCCTTTCAGAGCGACTGGGGAATTCAGCAAAATAAATCAGAAATCCTCTGCCGTGGCTCTGGAGGCTTGCCTCATTATAAGAGCAGATCTATTAGCCCCCTTGCCATTGTCTTTCATTTCTCAAGTGAGGTGATTCTAATTAAATTAATCTGCATGTCAATCTATCGGTGATCAATCAAAAGGGCTGAGGTCCCCCTTTGCGGCAGTGTGCTTGCGGCTGACAGGGGCTGATAATGGAGGAAGAAATAAACTGTCGAGCAAAGTTAATTAGTCAACATAATAGGTGGATTAAACAGGAGCTGCTGATTGCTGTTTCACATGTCGAAGCATGAGGTGGAAGCTGAAACTGCAATTAACAGACAATTATTATATTTGGTTGTAAGAGGTCGCATGAATAAACATATCTCTGTGGGTTTCAGTTTTTAATCCCTTTCCCTGTTTAATGTAAGGAGAAGTGTAGGTCATTTCTTCTTATTGTTTTAGTCGAAGTTCTTGAAGGCGATGCGTGCTCCTGGCAAACCAGCAGCCAGCTGAAGGCCGAATCTTTGGCTGGGGTAAAACCCTGGGAATGCTGTACTTTGTTGGGAAAGGCTGTGGTAGGGGGCTGCTGAATGAAAGCCAGGGAGGCTGTGAGGTCAGTTGGTCTGAGTGGGGTGGGAGGACACCCGGTGTGATGAGCTTGCAGCTCTGCCAGGGACTTGCCCCATGCATCCCCCCCTTTCCTCTATGGTGGTTTGTGGCTTGGGTGCCCTCAGCCTGAACAGGGATTTCCTATAGGAGGGTGCCTGCTGAGCCTCAAGGTTGAGAGGTCCCTTTGGACACCTCTGAGCAGTTGGGTCGTCTTCTTCAAGTGGACCCAACACTTACCTGTTTGCCCCTGCTGGGTTGGCTCCTCTCCCACCCTGGGCTGCTCTAGGGAGCAGAAGTGTCGGATCCTGCCTCCAGGGCAGTGCTTCTCTGTCTCAAACCAAACCCCTCGCCTCAAACCAAATCCCGGGTGTTGACATTGAGATAAGTTGAGAAATACAAATAATTCTAATGCTGCATGAATAGGGTTGTGTTCTCCAGATCAAGACCCCACTGTCAAGCATGTGTGTGTACACAAACATACCTATATGTAGTCCCTGAGATAGAGCTCGGGAGAAATTTGGGCAAGTTCAACAACCTGTAGTGACTGTACTATGGGGAGAGACGTAGAGAATGGTGAGGGGAGGCATGCAACAACTCACATTGCAACTACACAAAATACACTTTTGTTTTCTTTTATTCTGAATCGATTCTCATTTGCAATGTCAACAGCTCTATCTACTTCAGCATGGAAACTGAAGAATAATTTAGGGTGAAACACAGCTGCCCTTGTATATACGGGAAAAAATACTTAATAAAGATCTTCTTGTTAAAATGATGGTTAACAGTGTGCCGTCTGCCATGCAGTTACAAACTCTGCAATTTAACTTAAAACTGCATCAAAAGCTTGTGATGCCAAAGACCCACTCATCAATAGCGTCTCTTGTTAGATTTGTACAGCATAAGCACCAGTTATTATGCGAAATAGCTATGCAATTTTCTACAGCTCCCAGCTGTTATTTATTTAACTGAGTTTATTACACTCTGTGCTTCTTAAAAAACATACATATATATCCAAATTTTCCTCCATTTTGCTGTTGTGCTTGCAGGTTGTGGTGTCTACAACAGTCAATGTTGATGGCCATGTGTTGGCAGTGTCGGACAATATGTTTGTACACAACAATTCCAAGCATGGGCGGAGAGCTCGAAGACTTGATCCCTCGGAAGGTACGCCTTCTTATCTGGAACATGGTAGGCATATCATTTTCA
This sequence comes from Fulmarus glacialis, assembly GCF_000690835.1. Classification (NCBI taxonomy): domain Eukaryota; kingdom Metazoa; phylum Chordata; class Aves; order Procellariiformes; family Procellariidae; genus Fulmarus; species Fulmarus glacialis. The sequence continues at coordinate 13,850 of NW_009189136.1, read as the reverse complement.
TTGGTTGGCATTGCTACTTTAAATGTGGATTTATTTGGTTTGTGTCTCTGGCTACTGGTTTCAAATTGTCCTGTAACAGTTTATACCTTTGGGACCGGATGTTTTAAAGAAACTGGCCTCCAGACCAAAGCGGGAATTTTTCAAGTAGGTCAGCACTAAATGTAGTGAAATGACAAACCAGTAGGTAAACGTGAGTGTAGAGTCTGTCCTGTGTATCAGTGCAGTGTGGCGATTTCTTTTTTTTTTTTTTTTTGGTTGTATCTATACAGCACCCAAAATTGGAGACTGATCTTTTCCAAATTGCCTTGATTTTTGACTGTTGCATATTTTCTGAAGTGCTCAGCACCCAAATTTTGGATTGGATTTCTTCTATCTATAGAGTGCTGAGCTCTCTAGGAGATCCAGCTGTTCCTTTGAATTGCCCTAAATGAAAGCAGAGCCCTTTTGGAAATCCATCTGCTTACTCAAGCCATGGACGAATGTTCTCTTCTGGTTCCAGCTGTGCCAGCTGAGGAAGTTGCTCTTCCCTGCATGCCACAGCTGCTTGTCTCTCCTCCCTGCTGCACGCTATTTTCCACCATGGACATGCCAGCTAAGACGGTTGTCTGATTGCTCCCCAGTCCCCTTCAGTCCAAAGAAGTTCATTTGAGTTAAACCGTTTAAGTAATAACTCTTTGCCAATCTAGCTTATTTTGCTGAAATGACTGAAGGAGAAATGGTGCAAGGCAATTTGTCTGGCTTTTCTGAAAGGACAGTAAACCCCAGCAAGGGTGGGATGGGGGCACATGGCTGGAAGCAGCCTGGGGGACAGTAATCTTTTCTGTAAGATCAGTTGGTCCTGGAAGAGAACATCTGCTGGTGACTGTAGGTGTTTAAAAATGGGAGTTGTTGAGTGCAAATGTACTTTGAAAAATCTGGATTTGATTAATGTTTTGTTTTGCTCTTTGTCCTCAAAGTTGATGACTACTACTGAAAAACAAAACAAAAACAGAGGGTATTTCACTCCCATCTCCCTGTTCCAGCTTGGTAGAATAGCTCGTTGTCATCAAAGCTGTTTGTAATCCTAAATTCAATAGGTGCTTGCTCCCTCTAAGAGATGTGTACCCTCAGCTTCCATTGAAGTAGTTGAGTGCAGAAGGCACCGGTCCTTTATGCTGGTTTGTTTCACAAATATTTGCCAAGGATCTGATGAATAATTAAATAGATTTTTCCAAAAAGTTTGAAGAAACCAGATAAAATTTTCTATAGGAAAGCGAATGCCACTCAGAAATATATTAACTAGATATGTTAAAAGAAATTATTAATATGGAGAAATGGGCAAATGTGTGGGATTCTACTACTCAGTGGATTCCTGTGGAAATAGCTTTCTATTCTGTTCATGCTTTCAGGCATCAGTCCTGCAAGCACTTATGCATATATTTAAGATTATGTGTACATATGGTCCTGTTGGGATCAATGAGGCTTCTTGTGTCACTAAAGTTGAGGGTATTGATAAGTGTTTGCAGAATTGGGTCTGTAGTTCACACTTACTAACCTAAAATTCTTAGCTCAGCAGCGTTTCTCATTATATAAACATAACTTACATCTGTATTTATTTAGCTCTAACTTTTTATGTAGGCTATGAACCATTTTCAGCCATAATTCATGTTATAGAATTTTTTTTCATCCTGCCAACAACCTAATTTAATAAACAAACCACTGTCATAATTTTTGCTGAATTTTTGTAAGGAATGTACGAACTCTGTCTTTATTAATTAGCAGAAGGCAGAACATTACAAAAGGAAACTTCTCTCTGTTCAACTTTGTAATCTTTCCATTAAGTCTAGTTTTTCAAAAACTCGCTCCTATTTTTTACTTGTATTCCTACTAAAGTAGATGCCATCTTTTCTTTTTTTTTTCTTTTTTTTTTTTTTTTCTTTTCCCATTGCAGTCTTCTCAGTGCATGCTTTTGGTCAAGGCAGTACTTACTTTCTCATACATAAGTGTTCTTATTCGCATGCATGGTGTAATAGCATCTCATTTTACCACAGCTATCGTTCCCACTCCTACTACCTGAGGGATTCTGTTAGCAAAAAGAAACTAAAAAGGATAATGCTATGCTTACATATCTACACAAACCCTAGTCACTGTGCTAACATTAAAAGTCAACAACTGCAAAATACATCTATGTGTATATTTTGTGGGAAAGGTGATTTTTCTAATCTACTTTCTCAGGCACCTCTCAAGCAACCTCATAAAGCAACTGCTAGTAAATTCTTAGTTTTGAATAGCAACCTCCACACTACAAAATTACACTCTTCCCAAAGGCTTGGTGAAGCCTTTCTTTTTAAGGTAAATCCTTCAATCAGCTCTCCAGGAATTCTATGCACATTTGGGTCCAAGAGACAGGGAAAAAAAAAAAAATCCAGTAGCTGTTTTAAATGTAGGTATTAGATGTCTAAAACACTTAACTGAATGAAAAAAAAAATAGGAAAATTCTCAACTGGGCTTAATGCTATTGAATTTTGGGCAACCACCACGAACCTTAGACCCGTTGGAACAGATGACAGTTTCCTCCACTGAAATTAATTTTTACTTTTAGTTTGAATCCCGAAGTATATTATTTTTCTGTAGTTTTTGGAATTTTTATCTTGGATAATATCTTCAAGTGTAAGTAGCAGAGACAGTTTGTTCACCTTTCCTCTTTCCAGCTTTTCTGCCTCCCTCATGGGGAGGGCAGATTGACCTGAACAGTATCTGTAAATGGTGAAATGGGAAGCTAACATAGTCATGGCTAGTTTGTCTTTGGTTTATTGCTCTGGTTAACAATGTCTGGTCATAGGTTTTTAAATGCTGGGATCTAACTATAATATGCTCTTGACCAAATGTATTCTTGTGTACTTTTCTAGATGTTTGACTCTTTTAACACAAATACCCGATTGCAATAGAGATGAATGCCTGATGTGTGAGGGGAAAGCGGAGAAGGGGTGTAGCAAGGAAGTGTGCTGGTTGCCTAGTTTAGTTAGACAACATCCAGCTTATTTTTCCTTACAAAGTTGTGTTGGGACATGCTGCTCTTAAACATGTAGCTGCAGTTTATGTGACACCTAAAAGACACTTTGGGTGCCAAAAAGCTGGAAAGAAATCTTTACCTACTGAGCCACTCAGGAGCCTGGTGTCTCCATATTCGGGTTTTACCATCTCATTAGCAGGTAGCCTGGATTATTTTTGGGACATCCAACACATCTCTATTTATATCTTGCTTGTCAGACAGTAAAATGAAAGTTCCTTTTGGTAGCTCGTCTCTCTGAACATAACTAGGAATCCAGATCATGGTTTTGTATCCATACAGTGTCCTCCTTGAAACCAGCGGATTAAGCAGCTCGTATTTCAAATAAATATGTCTATCTTTCAAAAGTAATAGCTGGCAGAGGCCAATTATTTCATACATCTCTGCGTGGTATAAATAGGGTAAGCCACAGTAATCTGTGGTTTTCAATAATTATCACTTTTTCATTCACAAATAGTTGGATCCTCACTTGGTTTATATTTATGGTAAACCAGAAAGCCGGTGTGGTTGACCTTTCTAAATTGTACACATATATAGTAAGATGTATAGTGAAGAGCCAATAGGCCCCAACCAGTAGAATATATTTCAGTTTGTAGTTCATCCCAGGGTGTCAATTTTAAAAGCAAAATCTTTCCAATGCAATTTAAGTGACTAGGTTATGGAAGGGAGGAATTCTGTCAGGGTTTGCAACAACCCTTTTCAAGTTTACCAGCATGAAGTCCACCGCTGCAGATGTCTGCAAAGTTTCCAGTTAAAACTCTCATATCACTGCAAAGTAAAAATTCTTTTTTTCCCCCAAATCTTTGAATGGCTTTACAAGAATGTAAAGCCAATTGCAGCATCAGTTTCTCTATTATTTTTCCTCACTGGCAGAATGCAATGCCCTCGAAAAATGATAGTCCCTGAGACCCTGTCAATTTGCATGCTCTAACACTTTATTATCTAATGATCTAATATGCAACAAGGCAAAGAGGGGGTGCTTATCACCCTGACAGGATGCCTAAGAGAAGTGACTAAATTACTTTATGTACCATTAGCGCTAGCTGCCACGGTGAACTCACTGTGAGCATTTATGCAAATATTCCTGAATACATTCAAGTGGCCTTGTCAGGAAGACGACTGACAAGCAGCTTAAATGCTTGGGTTTTTAAAGGGACAGTTTTATTTCTTTTTCTTTTCCTTCATCCTCCTCCTCCATAGGAGAGTGCTGAAGAATTAGGTGATGGTGAGGTTTGCTGGCGATTTGGTTCTGAGTTAGCTCAACAGCAGCAAATGATGAAAGATGCAGGGTAGAAATAGGGACAAATTATAAGACATGATGTCAGAATTTGCAGATGGAAGCAGAGACAACCATGGTTTCTAAAGCAATGTCCCGCCACTATTTTAATATGAGATATACATAAAACTGTGTGTGTGTATATATACCTAAAATAGGTCATTATATAGCAAAACCATTATTAGTGGCTGCCTTATACTGGAAATGATAGCGTGTGGCTGGATTATTTGATCACTCTATTGTGGTACCTGAGACAGCCAAGCTTTTACAATGTTGTTTTAGTTCATGATAGTAAATGAGTGATTCAGACCGTTTGCTGTCTGGAGGTGCAAAACCTCCTACAGTAAATGACGAGTAGTAGTTGCTATGCCTCAGCTGGGTACGTCAGGTAGATCCTCTCGTTAGCAGTGGGGCATTTAAAGAGCTTTTCTTGCCAATCCTGCCCATCCTGGGCAATCTGAGAGCCCATAATTACCACACTAGGCACATTCACAGATTTTTCCACTAAATCTTTAGCTTTGAAAGCAAAAATGATTGCTAGGCTGTGTCTTAGTTGATTAGATATTTTCTATTTAGGTTAATAAAAAGGAAAATTTTTCCCCACTTTGCAAACTGTTTTGAGAGGATAATCTTTAAAATAAAGCTTTGAGACTGACTGCCTTTAGGTATCATTGTTATCTAGTCTGACTGTAACAGAATTGTTAGGAACGGTCATTGTATACCTTGAATTTAGCTGCATGTGCTGGGCACACCGTCCTGAGAGATGCTCAGAAATCTGACTTGGCGACCTGGTTCTTGTGCTGTAAGTGGCTTTGCCACAACATTAACCACTACATTTTTGGCGGTGTGGAGAGTCATGAAGAGGATATCCTTATCAGCTCCATTTTAACCATTTCAACCCTGAATGCCTTGGTGTTGCATGTGTCCATGCTAGTGGATGAAATTGTTAATACAAGACAGTATACTGACTGAAGCAAAAAATATTAGCAAGTTAACAAAGGTTAATCTTCAAAACTTGACACATTTTACCCTCAGATGGTATAGGTTCAGATTCTTAATCAAAGTTAAGGACTACTGCATTCACAAACTGGCCAGGTTTAAACAAAGAAACTTTAATGTTTGACTTGTTTCATCTATGGGTGGAAGCACCTGTTATATCTTAGTGCTTCGCTTAAGAATGTTTTCATGATTATGTGAAAAATATAAACACACAAGCTTTTTCTGCACCATATCACTCCATATAGAGAAATGCAGTGGGCTTGATTTATTATTTAGAAGGGAAATATTGATAAAAAATATTAGGATTCTACCACTCTACTTCAGGGGATCTTGTATGTTATTCTGAGTTAGGTCTGCTTTCTAATTTATTTTCTATGAGGGAAGAATACCTAGGGTTGTTGGACATCTCTATGCATACACAAGGGAAAAAAATGTGACTTTCAGAACATTGCACAAGATGGATAGTAATAACAGTAAGTGAGCCTTGATATACTGAAGGATTACAAAACTTCAAGCTGGAAATCGTTTTCTCTACTTTTGCCAAGTTGTCTTTTTCATATCGGTTCCTTCATAAATGCAGTGACTCATAAATTCAGGCAATTTTTTACATAATGGCTTGTTATGTGTTCTTGGAGCTTGACCTCATCGAGAGTATAATATTAACCTCTTTGCTGCCCTGTGGACTTATTGTATGTTTCTAATATAAGTGAGCACACCAGGACTGGATTAGTCCAGTATGTGTACTCAGATGGAGGTAGAGCATTTGTCCCTCATGGCCAGAAAGTTAAAGTGCTTCACTTGAGAGAATTTGTAGATAAAGACTCCAATATGATCTCAACAAGATTTTAACTCTGGGGACCATTGAACTAAGTTGCCAAAACTGTGGCAGGTTCTCTGCAGGTTGCAAATGTTAAGTCAGGGCGTGATATCTTCCTAAAAAGTATATGGCAGGTCGGGGAGAGGTTAAGGGTTTGAGTAATTCCTCACCCAGGAGTTGCTGGGTGAGGTTCTCTGGTGGGCGCTATGCAGGATGTCAGGCTGTGTGATCGAAATGGTCCCTTCAGGAATAAAATCTTGGGATCCATTAGGTTAGCAAAACACAGCAGAGCTCAGATTCGTACAGCTCCAATTTAGATAGCCAAAACTGTGTTAACTAAATTATGCCCCACAGCATTATGCTGATGTCTTTTTTTAATCTTCACCAGAGCAGAGTAACTGTCTGCAGGCCCAGACCCCTGCTTCCTCTTTGGATATTACTGAGAATTTCACAAGAACTGGGTGGGTGGGTAGATGAGGCTGTCCTCTCACAGCCGGTCACATCAAACCGAAAGCAGAAAATCTTCTGTTTCTATTTGTCTAGGTCATAAATCAGCCATTAAGGAGAATGCTTAGAATATCTGACTGCAGCAATTTTGATGTTTCAAAATTTATTTTTAGCTTGAGACTAAATGAAAACAAGATTTAAATTATTTTCTGGGAGGTGGATTTTTAATTGTCGATTTGGGTGAGGAGATTCCAGAATTTCAATTCTGTGTAGGTATTTCATGAAGTTGGAGGTTTGAGTTTGTGATTTTTTTCATTATTTAAACATTATTTCATAACATATATGTACTAACAGTGCTGCCGCCATGTCGCAGGAGACTTAAGAAATACCATTTGAAGTATTCCACTCTTTAATAAAAAGGATTGCTGTTACATAATGCCCATGGAAATACCTCCTGAAAAGTCAAGTCTGGGTACTCCAGTTACCACAGTTAGAAAGGTTTCCTGCTTGACAGTCACTTATCAGGGATCTAGTCACAACTAATTGAAAAAGGAAAAAATGCTACAATGGAAGCGGGAGACACCTTGATTTTAAAAAGGTAAGGTGTGGCAGTTTCTACCCATGAGCAGCTGCCCTTTATGTTTTTCAAATAAATGAAAAATAAAACAGCCCTTCCCCTGGAATATCTAAATGGTGTCAAGCTGTGATATGTTGTTATTCTCTATTGCTACGAGGATGTCATGAATTCATGGAAAAATAGTACCTGGATAAGATAGAGCGCATTTTGTGAATTTCCCAGAGGAGCTTTCAGAACTGTGCTCCCAAAATTGCAAAAAGAAGAAAACATGGGGAAAACTGCCACTAAAATTTGATACAGGTTTGTGTGAAAAAAACCTGTTTTGTTACAGCAAACAGATAAGGGAGAGAAGTTCAGATGGAAATTCTCCAACCACCATGAGAGTTGACTCTTATTTAGACAGTTAGACAACCACTTTCTGAAGGTTTGAGGTTTCTCTCCAGACCTCGGAGGAATCGGAGTACAGTTATACAAGTAGAAAAACCTTAGCTACTCTGTTTGGCAGAAAATTCATGGCTTCCAGTACAGGAGAACATTCAGTAGCATCTAATAGGCAATGAATATTCATAGATAATGAGCATTCATTACATTTCAATTTGCTTTGCTGGCCACCATGTCACTAATACAATGGCATCATAGGGGAGAAGAATGACATTAGGATTAGAGAAATGTTTGAGAGATACTGCACCATATGGCAGTGAAGTTTTGCCAGAGGTTGTTTTTCCAACCTTCCGAAATGTGCACACCAGCAAATGACAAAACATTATATTATTGTAATATGATTAATATTATTTCTGAACAAATTAATCCAACTTAGCTTTTTTATTATAGGATACCTTTATTGTTGTTATGTTGGGAAAATATGTTTTTTCACTCCAGTCCCCTGCTGATTTGGGCAGAGTACAAAGGAAAAGGATTTTGTGAATTGTGGTTTGTAAATGAAGGCCAAGAACCGGTGATTTTTTGAGAACTCATCTGGATGTAGTAAAAGGTCATGATTATCAAAGAACGGTGTGTTCACAGTAGTTTGCAGGTATCTGGACACTTCCAAATGTTTCATGTTAGGCACCCCAGTATTTAAATACCCCAAAGCAATCGGTGATTATGAAAGGTCTCTGTTCCCATGGAACTTATATCCAAAGCTGTGAGCTGAGTGCTAACAATCTCAGGATTGAAGTTTTGTTTAGATGAAAATTTTCCACCAAATTGTCATTTAGAATATTCTGAGTAGAAAACTTCACAAATAATGAACTCAGTATTTTTTGCATCTCAGGCTGCACATCTTCTCATTGAATTGAGAGAAGGCTGGTGTGAGCATTCAAGTTTCTCTCTTACTGTCCATAGCAGGGTGCCTGCCAAGTGTTTCCCCAGCAAAATGAGTATTTGACAAAGCTCCTCCACATCCGAGGAAATGAGTTAATAGCATAAACCAGGAAACTCATGCAGAAAATGGAACCCACCAGGGTGGGATGTTTGGAGTGGTTATTCTAATCTGGGTTGCCATCTGAAAATTATTAATGTTAGTAGTAAAGAATAAAAATAAACTACTAATAATTAATATTGGAATGGAGACAGGCTTTGTGTTTGGCCCAAATCCAGAATACAAGATTTTCAGGAGTGCATGGCATTGCAAAAAGTGTGCTTTCATTAAAGCCAGTAGTACAACTTCATAAAGTGTTTTTTAAAATCCTAGCCCAAACTGTTTGCTGAGCATAACCAGAAAGCTTTGTGTGTCACAATTAGTCCTTTCTGTTTCCCACCTTCATTCCATGAATTTATAGTTCTTTTTGTGACAAAACAAAACTTTAGCGTGAAAGTGACTGTAATATAAGCAGTGCTGGTCTATGACCTCATTGAGTGAAGCGAATAGGGTTAGGAAGTTTATTAAAAAGATCAAGAATAAAGTTTTATAAAAAACTTGTCTGAAATTTGGCAGTTTAAATTTATTTCTCAAAAGTAATTCAAACATTTAAATCTGCAAGTTAAAGTACAAGAGCCACTGTGAGATGCTTAATGAGATACTATCCTTCATGAAGTGGATGTTTAGGGCTTTCTGAACTTCTGATCCATTTTTGTGAGTCAAGTGGTCACCCAAAAGTGCAGGTACCCCAAAGCAATCTTTTTGGAAATTCTTGGGCCTAAAGCCAAACTTTCAAAGCAGGTAGGTGCTTAGTGGGATTTTTAAAACGCTGGCCACAGAATTTCTATGCCTGTCTGCCAGGTACTTTGAAAATTCCATTAGGTGCTTACTGGAACCACTGGATAGCTGGGTGCTTCCAAAAATCTGGTCCCAAATGCTGCAGGAACCTGTGTGCTTTTTACTGTACTACTGTTGAAGCGTCTGTTAGCAATGGGAGTACATGGAAATTCAAAATTAATTATGTTTGGTTAATACCATATCATTATGGTTTTGTAGGAAGTCTCTCAGAGGTTCTGTATCTATCCATGAAAAAGCAAAGTGTGTTTCCCGCAGAGGTCCCTTTTGGGTTGTGAAATGGCAGCGGACATGCTAGATCTCCTCTGCTGTTGGAGACTGAACAGACAGCTCGTGTTGCTGTTCGCTGAAAACCCGGGCTTGCATATGGAATTCATAGGTTTGGTGTTACCTGATCCATGCTGAGAGGGAAGGCCAGCACTTGGAGGTAAATTGCAGGCCTGACCGCAATGCTGCTCATCTTTCCAGTTGCAGCTTTAGTTTGTGGCTTGGGGTTTGAGGTCACAGCGCTTTGCTGCAGTATGTTCAGGTAGGAGCATCGCTCACCTTACTGGGCTCTTTGAAGAGATGAAGAGAGGGAAAAAAATATTCCTGACCAAGTTTGGCTCTCTGAGGCACTGAAAGGTAAAGCAACTCTGATTAGGGGCCCTTTGGGGAAAATTATCCCTTTCCTGGGATTGTGACCTTGAAGGCGATGGCAAGTGCTGCCTCCCCATTCAGCCCTGAGTCTGAGCAGGGGTGCCTGCTGGCAAGCCCAGAGTCAGGTGCCTGTTCAATATCAGCTGCCAAATATTTTTTATGGGGTTGCTTCTGGCTGCTTCCTACCTATGATATCGTCTTGCTGAGGTCCCTTGGTACTTTCGGGAGCCAGGGTGGAACTCCCGGGTCTCCAGGCTTCCAGAGATGTCTGCCTATCTCTGCTAATTGTATAGCGGAAAGAGGATCCTAATTTAGGCAGACTGACTCACCAGCCAGAGCTGGAGTCTGACTTTTTACAGGCTGCAATGCCTTAGGTAGGTGGTCTGAATATGGCCCTAAGTAAATAAATAAAAACATAGCATGACTTTATCAGACACATTGAAAGAACAACTTCTCTAAGCATTTGTAGGCTTGAGTCCAAAGTATTCACTCCTCAGATTTTCAGCGTGCTGGTTTTATGTGGTGTCATTGCTGGACAGATACTATGAACTATAAATATATTTTTATGCTTGTGTTTTTGCAAGTAAAGCCTAAATGGCTGGGAGGGGGTGCTTGACCCTTCATTCAGAGCAGCACAAAGAACAGAGGAGGAAACAGTCTGAAAGACACTGCACAGGAGAGACAAGGGGGTCTCAGTCTTTGCAACGCAATCAGGGCTTCTGCTTGAAATGCAATTCAGGTTATGTCGCCTCCATTGCTGTCCCGCTGCCATCACAAACATGTTCTGAATATTATATTGCATTCCTGAATCAAAATTTAATAATAATAATAATAAATAATAATAATAATATCGATTGAATTGTTTTGTTTATTTTTCTTATCCACCCTTCCCATCCCAGGTAGTCATTAGTTTGTAGTGTATTTCTGGCCAGGACAGCAATTTAGTTAAACCTTCTGATCACTGGGATGCTTTTCTTCCAGAAGAGCCAGACTCCCTACCTTTTCCCTTGGCCCAGGGCCTGGAAATCCAAGGCCGTCCATCGGACCTTGGTCTCTCCGTTGGCAGCTCTGCGTAACCTGTCATGGAGACAGCCTGAGCACAGTTTTTGCACATGATGAATATGGATCTTTGCTGCATCTGGCAGGCTGCAACAATGAATGCAGAAGACTGTCATTAATAGATAATAAAAGCAGAAAGCAACATTAATGGGAATAAGCTTTTCTTTTACTGGGACTGGTTATTACTTTTTTCTTCTTGGCCTGTGACTAGATCGAGCTGCAAATAACAGCTACCAACGCTGTGTGCTTGCATGTGTTTTGTTGTTGGCTGGTTTTTAATCTGGAATATTTAACCATGATATCTTCAAAGTGCGATTGTGTCATACATTCTCATACACTAATAGATTTCAAAGATGAAGAGCCTTGCTGCTTTATGTTTAGTCATGCCTTCATCTATAAATTTATGGCAGTATTATGGTTTAATGAATTGAACAAGTCCCAGAACAACAACAAAAATGCTTTTTTGTTTGAATTTAGATATTGCATACTTTGTTCTTCAAACGAATAATAAAACCAATATGTTTCTTTAGTGGTAAACTTCAGGCTAACTTCATCTCACATTACTAATCAAGTACTGAGGGATATGTGTGTGCACATATACATATGTGTGTGTGTGTGTGTGGTAAACAGGCGCTTTCGGTCATGGTGCTAGACATAGGCTGAACATTCGTATTCCGATAGCAATAGGCAAACCTCTGAGAACAGATGGAGCAGAGTTCAGCACAAAGGTTTAATCCTATCAGGATGATTCCTGTATGGCCATCTGGATAATCCGGCGCACAAATTCAGCGCCTGTTAAAAATACAACGTAGGCCAAGATTAGCGTCACAGATTTTCCACTAGACTTGTTCATATTTGACTTTATGATTCTCAGCCTCCAGAAAATTGCATTAGAGGAGCAGCCTGTGATTTGCGAGAGAAATCAGACGAGGAATAAGAACACTTAGGGTACTTGAATTTCCCTTGAAGAAACTGGATTACAGGCACTCCCTGTCCCTGCCACAACTGCTTTGTATTTCTACGCGGGTTGTTCTGTTTCTGAAAGACGATTACTGCGAGCTCTCTGTTGTGGGCAGACTTTCTCAATTCTGCTGAACAAAGAGACTTCAGCTAAAAATTAATTTTAGTTGGGGCTCTTGTTTTTATCAGGATGAAATAAATTCTTTGTTTGCTGTAGAATCCATCTCAGGTGAACTTCTGATTGTTGCGCTATATAATATAGTGAGGGTTTTAACTGATTTTGGGGGGGTGGGGTGGAGTTCTGTTTTTCCCTTTGTGATGGTGAAAGATTCCATAAAAGTTTAATTGATACTAATATTTAGTTTGGGGGAGTGAGAATTTAGATTTAGACTGAACTCTGTGTTTCGTCGAGAATAGTTTCTGTACACCGTTGACTAAATCTTGCCAGCATGGCCATAACGTACCAGTGTACGTCTGATCAAGACTTGGGACGCTGAGCTTTTTACACCTTGTAGGGATGGGATGCTGTGGCTCAGGAGCTTTTATCTAGTCCTATGGTCTGACTCTAGAGAGATTTGCTGTGAGAGATTTACAGTTTTGTTAAGGTACTCATGGAAAATAAAAGAGAGAAAATGAGACCAGGGTGATGGTGAAACAAAACATGAATTTAGAAATAGCACCCACCTGCCCTTCTGTTAGATTGGGATTCAGCAAAACAGTAAACCACAGGGTTAACATTAAGCAAATGACTGGTTCCATGCTATAAAATGCTTTGCTGGTTCAGGACCTTAGTTAGCAGCGCTGAAGGACCAGTCAGTTAAATGAAGTAGGTTTTGGAGTATGCGAGCTATGCAGCACCATTTGTTTTGACAAACTTTTAAGGTGAATTTATATTACACATTTTGGGCTTCCATTCGCAAGGTTGCCTTCATCTTCACCCAGAAATTGCATCGGTACAACTATTTTTAAAGTTTAGTGCACTTAAACAGATGCAGTCTCCTTTCTGGACATGCTTACTGTTTTTAAAATAGTCATATTGGCTTAGCTGGGCTCTGTAACTTCATCAGCGGAAGTTAAATCAGTAGGAAGCCGTTGAAATTGAAACGGGAGAGGCATGCAGGATTTTTTCACTGTTTTACTAAAAAAGCTTTTAAGGTCCACATTCAGATAAAATGGTGCAATCCCGTGTGTATGTCACACCTTAGTCCCCTCCATGATATTGCCTTTGGCTTCCCATCTTTTAGGAATATTGTTCCTGCGCCTTTGCAAGTGACCCCATGGGATGGAGGAAGGAGTGAAGAAATTGAGGTGCAATAATCTGGGGGCTCATAGTAAAGCATTTATCTTACTTGGGGACAAAATGTGCCTGTGCATCTCTGAGGGAGGGGAGCACACTGCAGCAGTCACTGGTTTGGTGCTTGGGTCTGAGCAAACTTGCCCCTAGTTGTGGAGGTGGAAGCGCTGCCAATATTTGATAGGCCCTATGCAATATTCTTGGATGTGCCGTTTCTTCTCCTGATCCAGTGTGTGTATATCCCCTGTGCAACCGCGCTGCCCAAGATAACAGAGACTGTGTCAGTGCTGGAGCCGAGTAGCTGCATTGGTTTAGGCAGAGTGCTATGTTTGGCCAAGGCCACCCACAACAGTTTCTTCATGGCTGACTCAAAATGCAAGTCTTCCAACTTTGGGGCAAAAATAACAAATGCAAAAAATATGGCTTAAAATCTGCTTGAAATTTCCTTATAAAAAATCAGAACAGGACATCAAAAAATTTCACAATAAAATTGCTGGGCTCCTTGAAATATATATATA
>NW_009189135.1:2577-13284 GCF_000690835.1 Fulmarus glacialis | reverse complement strand
GATTCTATGATTCTATGATTCTATGGTGAGAAAAATGAAGGTTTTAATTACAAGACTGTTTGTCAAAATCTATTTTAATGGCAATGATCTATGACATCTCAGACTATCTGCTACTAGAAGGGTAATGGGGGAGGGGAGCATTTTCACGAAGGGTGGTATCTAATGTGAAATTAAGAGAATTTACCTTTTCCAGCAATTTTAATTTCTGTCCTGGAGTTCCTGACAGATTTATGAGAAAAGAGTATTTTGAGGTTGGATTACAATGAAATCTTGGTTTGTATAAAGATCTATAAATATTCTGTGATGTTCTTAAAGGCCACATTCAGGCTGCACAGTTCTGTGTTGCCTGAGCTAGCACCAAATACAGAGCTGGATAGGTTAGTCAGCATAAAGTCATGGGTAAAAAGCTCCCGGTACCTGAGTTAGTTCCTTTAGAGCTAGCTCAGATCTCTCCACACTCTGCAGGGTAATCTAGCATAGTATTTGCTTTAAATATTTACTTGTGTGAAATATCCTTTTGGCTGTGTTGGGGAGAAATTTTATGTCATATCAATATTTGCAGACTCACATATATCCAGACCTACTGCTTGAGGTTGAATGATGTCTCTTTTCTATCTCTTTTGTAAATCCAGGCAAAATTTCCACCATACTGTGTACCCAGTAGGGTTCAATGAAATTATCATAGTAAAAATAAAAGACTATAGGAGTGACTTCTGGATAGTTTGGGGTAACCCATTTAATTCCATGCTCAACCACACAAAGTACCATAGTTCTGCCAAAAGGCTGTCACAGAATTTTAGAGAGCAAATAAATGTCGACCGCATTCTTATGAATGAACAAAGATTTGATATAAATTTAAAATTGTACTGGGTATAAATGTATAAGTCACAAATACAGACTTCCATTCAGTCTGCACCTGTTTCTGTAGGTAAAGCACTGGTACTAAACTGTTATTGCTATGTGATTAGAAAGGAAAAGGAAATCTTGCTGGACTAACTCTTTTTTAAGAAATTAGTTTTCAATTTATAGGATGGGGATGCGATCAGCTGCAATTTAATGTGCTGGTTTGGCAAGGCAGCTGAGCCACCATAACTGGCTACAAGGTGTTCTTAGCACGCCTAGATTGTAAGCTAAAATGCGCTGGTTTAAGCTAAAACATTTATTTTGCTGTTAGGACAGGTGGGCAGACATATGGTGCAGCTGAAGAACATTACTTGTTAAATTTCTGCCAGTTTTAATTTGAGCAACATTCTTGAGTGTCAGGAGTTATCTTCAAGAAGAGATTTGATACTAAGGGTTGAAGGCACCCATTACCTTTGAACCTTATACTGAGGCATAGAAGTTATAGTACAAGTGAGAGTAAGAAGACTTCCTAGCTAAGGGAGGGACTGAGAAATGTAAAGGAAAAGTAGCAGAGCAAGATTAAGATAACAGGCATGGAAGAGCTGATCTTCCTTTCCAAATATATTTTGTTCCCTTGTCAGAGATGGCCAATAAGTAGATTCTTCCTTTTTACACTCCCAAATTAGAGTATGTTTTACACAGCTTTTTCCTTCCATAGTGAATAGTCTTGATAAGTTGGAGAGAAGTTGATTCATAGCATTTTCCTTCCCCATGCCCCCAGTTTATATGAAAATGCCGCTTATGGAGTTTCCCAGTACACCTCCTGGGCTCAGGCCCATATTTATCTGTTGTTTCAAGGGAAATTGATGTTGCAGCCTGTCTTAACAGACTGGGTCATGAAACACCCACGAAACCAAAGGTTTCAAAAGCTTTTGTGGTAAGCCTACTGTATATTGTACCATATATAGTATAGTGCCATCTCTCAACTTCACTATATACAGTATGGAACTATCTCTCAACTTCACTGAGGCAGGGACACAGTTTCCCACACCAGAGCGGGCAGCACGACCTCTTCCTGGGCTAGTTTCAGAGTTGGGCTGAAGCTCAAGTGACTGCTCTGTTCTGTAAAAAAGGGATATTGAAGTTTTAACCTCACGGTCTGTAGTCACCAGACCCAATGCCAGTCTCAAACGCTGCACAGATAGACAGTAACACCACCGAGCCCAAGTGGACTGCTGTGACCTCCCGTGAAGTGCAAAATACACCCTGAAGTTTTCAACCTGCTAAAGAGCTCATCTTGTATTTGGAATTAAAAATATTCCTTGATTCATTTCTCCCCTGCCACAGGAGGGGCTGGGTGGTCATCGGTGGCAGCAAATACACGGGG
Organism: Fulmarus glacialis; assembly: GCF_000690835.1. Classification (NCBI taxonomy): domain Eukaryota; kingdom Metazoa; phylum Chordata; class Aves; order Procellariiformes; family Procellariidae; genus Fulmarus; species Fulmarus glacialis. The sequence goes on along the minus strand of NW_009189135.1, from coordinate 11,054 downwards.
TTTTCCTGGTCTGTGCAGGCATGACAGACTTTCACTTTACAGCAGCAGTTGACAATCTCTAGGAAAAGAGGGCACTCAAGCAGTAGCTGATTTCTCCTCTCCAGTTCCCAGACAGCGCTGCGAACAGCTGACAGTGAAGTATCCCTCTTCAACTGCAAAAGTTGTGTGATTCCTCCATTATACAAGATCCACGGCTGTTAACTACACTGTACACAGTGTAGCACAGCGCCAAACCGCATGGGTCAGTGAAGAAAGAAGGAGCACTGTGATTCCGACTCCTTCTGAAGTGGGCCCAATCTTTCTTTCCAAGCTGGAGCGGTTTCAGGATGAGGTTTGCAAGCTCTGAAGCAGGAAACTCTTCAACTTTGGAAGAACCCTGTCAAATCTTATTAGAAAGTAATAGACGACTTTTGAAGCTACTTCCTTTTGTTTGAACAGTCCCTAGTTTGCTGAAGATGAATCTTTGCCCTTCTGGGAAAAAAATTTCACAAATTCAGTGCTTTATTTTTTCAAAGAATTTACAGATATTAAATCACCTTCAAACTGCTTTTAGAGTGTAGACAAGTGATGCCACTTTCACAAATGTGGGGGGAGAACAGAGGCTGAGCACAGTTTATCCTTGGCCTGTGCTAATAAAGAGAAATTTCAAGAGCTAAAGAACTCTGCATGGGTCTCCAGCCCTAGCCACAAGTAATATGAACAAACTACTGTTAGCTCACTAATGTGTGAAAAATTGTAGGCTAAATTTTACAGCATTTGGGTTGACTGATTTAAACAGCAGTAGCAGGGAGAACAGTTTAATCTTAGCTCTACCACATAGGATTTAGGTCTGTATCCTGCAGGCTACCCTAGGTAGTCATTGGCTAAAGCACATAACTATGAAATGAACCTTTTTCACATTAAATTCTTGTCATGCTGGCTCATGCAGGAGTCATTGCTTGCTGCTGTCATGAAAAGGGCAGGCATAAGAAAGTGATGAATCAAGGCGGGGATTTTCCCTTCCCTCCCTAGAAGACCGCTCTGGATTCTGTGGAAGCTTTCCTCAACGCTTACAGATCACAGCTGCTCAGTGCTGCCAGGAAACCACAGAAAGGCAGCAGAGTCATGCAAAACTTTTTTTATGCGATCATAGTGTCTATCCTTTAATGGCCCAACTAAGTAGAAATCGTTCCAAACCACCGGAACTGTTTTTGAATTGCTCATCAGGAGGTTCGCAGCATCTGACCCTCAGAGAATCCATACATACCCAGCGGAGATGTGTCCTATGTAAGTGGCACAAACTTCTCAGAATTTGTCCTATGCAGGGAAGTTTTTGGAGATAATGTTCTTTTCTTGTCACTTGCACTTTTTTTTTCAATTGAAATTGAAAAAGAGGCCAGAAATCAAGCTTTCTTCCATCTGTTTTTTAAAATATTTTTCCTTTATTGCAATACATCTTATTTTTTCAAAGAATTTCAGATCTCTCTTCCTAGCAAATAACCTTACATCCCTTTGTGTAAAATAAGTTCTTCTATAGCTATGTTGCATGATATAGGAAAATGAATATGCTAAATCTTGCTTTTGTAAGAAAAGCACAGGTACTGTAAAAGTAGAACAACTTTCCAAAACAGAAAGAAGTTTGTAACATAGGCAGAGTTGCAGAGCCCTTTATATTTTTCAGAAGTCTGGACCCACTTCATGCTTTTTATGCACATCGTCTATGCATGAAAAATGCCAGTCAATGAAAGATCTGCAGCTGATGGAAAAATAGCCTTGGAGGTAAAGTGCTGGAGTTTGTGTTTTCCTCCTAGGCTAGCCTGTTAGCTGATAAAGGTGATGTGCTGTCTCACGTCAAGGTCGTCAGTGAACTTGTGCCCTGATTGCCTGACCCACGATATTTTCTCTCCTAGATCAGCCAGGTGTGAGTGTCGATCAGGAATTTCCCATCACCACACGACAACAAAGCTTCCCATTGCACATTTTGTACAGGAACTACAGGAGTGAGGGAGCAGCCTCAGAAATTGCAGTGACATTGCCACTATTATTTTTGTGCTTCAGTCTTATGTTACATTGCAGCACAACGTACTGGGCTTCAGCTATAAATAACTGTTGTGCACTGGCTGCAGGCATCATAATGATGTATCTTACTTTCTACCTGACCTGTGGATGTATTAGTTACACAAAGACTCAGTCAGTAAACCACGTGTGGAATCTACAGCCCCACGACGGGCTCAAAATTACATTCAAGCCACCTGCGAGGGATATCTTTAGAGGAAGAAGGGCAGAGATGGTTTTTGGCACAAACCCAGAAATCATGCTTTCAACTAACATTTGGCTTATTGGATTTTGTTGTATAGCTATATTAAGCTTCCCTTTAATGCTTTTTAACTTCTTATTTGTAACTTCCAGCCCCTTTCAGGGAAGATCGTGTGTTCCTCACCTTTTGCAGCAGTATCATTTGAGGGTTGTATCAAGGCCAGGCCAACCTAGTTTACAGCCAAGTCAACTTCTTGAGGGCTGAGCAAAAATTTGTTTTATTCCAAAGTGGCATGAATCATGTCAGTCATTCTCTTGCCTACTTTGGGATTAATTTGCTTGCACTTATGAATTGCATTTATGCAGCTTCCATCAGCCTCGGTGGTTCCCGTAGCAGGGAGGTTTGGTTGGTGGGTCTCTGTTGCCTACTGCCCTGACTCCAGTCTCTATGCTGTTGGCTATTTCACTCTCCATTTCCTCTTTGGTGACAGAAAAAATAGTCTCCATAAAGGGAAGAAGGAATGACAGAGAATTGCTTTTTCCAAGTAGAAAACAATGTCCCAGATCTGACCTCAGCAAAACCGCTCCGTGTGGCACTTTACTAGTTATGCCTTAAAGAACTGGATTGTGTCCAGGCCCTGGTGTGGTACTAATTACCACAGCTTTTGGCTAAGAATGAACTATAAATCTTTAAACACCAACAAGTTTGATTAGGCTTGATTTTTTTTGGCACTGTTGTGGTACCTCCAAACAGAAAAATGTTTTTGCAGAACAGGTTCAGTATATCTGATACTTCCTTGCATGCAACATTTATCACACACAGGTTTACTGATGCAGGAAGTGAGTTTCCCAGTTTTATTCTTTAAAAATTTGAGATAAAGCCAGATCTTCAAATGATGGAAATCGGCATAACACCGTTGTCCTGAGTCATGTTTTCAGTAGTTCAGGATATAGCTCTTAGATTTCAATCCTGGAGGCTAGTGGTAAAAAAGGTCTATCAGGTCACGTCGTCTATGTCCTTGTCAGTGAAAAATTGTTCCTTTGTGTACAGAAATAGGAAGCAGCCCTACTTTGTTTTAAACATTTCCCTTCCACAAATGGTGTTTTTACCACTTTCCCTTGGGAGTCTGCTCCATTCAGATGGGGATTTTCCTGGCTCTAAGCTCTACATTTTTATTTCACATTCAGATCCACAATTTCTGTATCCAGGTAATAATTTTCTCTTTGTCTGCTTGCATATCTGTAGGTCATTGTCATGCTCCAGCTTTTTGCCTTTTAGACAACCTGCAAACACTTAACTCTTAGTTCTTCTTCAAAAAATCAGTTCACTTTAAAGCCATAATAGTTCTTAAATGTCTTTTTCTAAACTGCCTTCTGTCTGTCAGGAATCACTTGCTGTCCGGCAATCAACACAATATGCAGGTGCAGATGACCAGGCTGGAGCAAAGACAGACTTCGTATGGAGTGAGGAGGAGAGGAGATACAGACCTCCATGTGCATGGAGGTGCTCGGCTGAGCTGTGGGTGTTGTGCCGAATGGAGAACTTCTCCATAGTAGCACTCAGTGGTCCTGTTTGTCTTCCCGAACAGACGGATGCAGAGCAGGGGAAGTGTGTTTCAGCTCTTAAAGTATTCAGTTTAAAGCAATAACCCAAATCCTACCCAAGATTGCAGCCTTGCAGAGGTCAATTTCAATGATCATGTGGAAGTGATCAAGGAAAGTGACCAGGGCGTTATCCTGTATCTGGGATTTTCAGTCTTTCCTAAGTATTTTCCAGTGAAGATTATTACTCAAGTGTAGTGAATTTATGCCTAGCAACAAGCAGGTTTATACCAAAAGTTACATTTAACAGGCCTGACAGTAGTAGTCCAGGGACTGTCAGGCACACAGCTGGAATCCGAGCAGAAAACCATTGTGGCCTATATTGCTGTGCTGCTTTCTTGCATGGTAGTATTTGGAGCTGTATCCTTTGGACATACCACAAAAGGCAATGTACCTGCCATGGAAATTGATGGAAACTGCACACCCTCTTTGACAAGAGCCTCTGAAAGTGGGGAGCACCTTCTTCTCATGCAAGGAAGCAGGGAACACTTACAACAAAAAATATAAACCCTAGTTAGTAACCTTAAGTTTACATAGCACTAAGAGAAGTGGCTGCAGAGCTGGCTAAAGATAGTACTGCTAGCTTTAAATTAGCCTGCTAAGAAAGCTCTGAATTACCTTCCTGTTGGAGGTGACAGCCTGTGTGTAGCCTTGTGGCGCCACAGAATTACCAGTATCAAAACTTCCTAGTCCCCTTTTGAGAATACACAAAATTTTCCTTAAATATACTCAATGCAATCTTTGCCCAGGTCCAAGAATTTGGACTGCACAGGAGTGTCTCCACTTGGCTTTGTATGCTGCTGTGAGGAACAACCACCACTTCCATAACAGAGGAGGTGATCGTGCCCCTGTACTCGGCCCTGGTGAGGCCACACCTCGAATCCTGTGTTCAGTTTTGGGCCCCTCACGGCAGGAAGGACACTGAGGTGCTGGAGCGTGTCCCGAGAAGGGCAACGAAGCTGGTGAAGGGTCTAGAGAACAAGTCTTATGAGGAGCTGCTGAGGGAACTGGGGCTGTTTAGCCCGGAGAAGAGGAGGCTGAGGGGAGACCTCATCGCGCTCTACAACTCCCTGAAAGGAGGTTGTAGCGAGGTGGGGGTTGGTCTCTTCTGCCAGGTAACAAGCGATAGGATGAGAGGAAATGGCCTCAAGTTGCGCCAAGGGAGGTTTAGACTGGACATTAGGAAAAACGTCTTTACTGAAAGAGTGGTCAGGCCTTGGAACAGGCTGCCCAGAGAAGTGGTAGAGTCACCATCCCTGGAGGGATTTAAAAGACGTGTAGATGAGGCGCTTAGGGACATGGTTTAGTGGGCATGGAGGTGTTGGGTTAACTGTTGGACTTGACGATCTTAGAGGGCTTTTCCAACCTTAATGATTCTATGATTCTATGATTCCATGATTCTCCTTCTTCTTTTCCTCTGTTTATGCTCTTGTGCTCATTTCTACAAACACTATCTGGTGGACACAGTCCTTCCTCAACTCAGCAATAAAAGTGGCTCTTCTCTTTCCAATGGCACACATTAAAAAAATCACAAGTCTGCAGAAAATCAAGATAATAGAACAGAGTAGTTTCACACTTCCCAAGTGGTGGCTAGACCTCTGAACACAAACGGGCCAAGGAGTTCTCAGCTACATGTAGGGCCCAAAGGTTCTTTAAATGGATGCTGAGACTCTCTAAAACCCAAAAGGGGGGAAAGACTGACAAGAAGGATGCGAATGTCACAGTGCTCTTGTTGTAATGCCACATGTGACCACTTGTGACTGGAAGAGTTTGTGGCTACCCAATTCATGAAGAGAGTTGGTTGATCAAAAACAGATTTAAAGAAGTTGCCCCAAAGTGAGCAACCTAAGCTTCTCATTAGGAACCACTGAGGAGAGAGGACAGGATTTAACGGTCTTTCTTTCATGAGGTGAAGGGAAAAATGCGTCCCTTTCTAGCCATTAGATATTTCTTTCCTAGAGATACCTTTTCTTTCAAACCTAGAAGAGGATTTTGTCCTTTCTTTTAAGGAAACTAGTGCTATTGTTGTATTCCTTCAACACTGATGTGATCTGATAGATCAGGTACATCACTATCATCTAACCTTCTGCTGTTTGATACTATCTGAATATGGCTGCTGTGAGCATGTAGCTACAGAAATGTCAGTACCTGAAGAATTTCTGTGAGGCATGGTTAGCCACTGGCATCTCCACATCCCACTGAAGTGGACCTTGGAGGTCTGCCTCACACATCACAAACAGTGACAACCCTGAACCTGAAAGCTCCCTGTTACAGAATGATTGCAAAATTAGCAATGCTATTAGAACATATGATCGCCACAGCAAAGCCCAGTTTGGTACCAGACTCCAGTCCTTCCAGTACCACTTTATGAGGCACTCAGCAGACTCAAGGTGATGTAGTATATCTCTTAGTTAAAGATGCCAAGAATGAAACACAGAGACAGAAACACTCCCTCCATGATTTTTGGTGTGGCCACAACCTGGGAACGTGCAATCATATTGAAAGGAAATGAATGATATAGTCAGTCCACAGGAATGTCCTGAAAATAACTTGCAGAAAAATACAGTGCCGTTGTATATTCTATACCTGTCTTGCATATCTATAGCAACTTAGATAAATAAATCATTTTGTCTGGTGTATGAGGAACTAATATGAATTTGCTCTAAATAAACTAGGAAAGTGGACCTGGGAAACTGTAGATCATCTAAAAACTGAAACAAATATGCCATAAAATTATAGGAAGCAGTTTTCTATATTGTGTCTTTGATCAGTCATATTGGGTGAATTTGACATTACATGTTTTATCCCAAATGGTTGCTATTATTTCTACATTGATTTGGCTGGAGGCAGCCCCAGAAAATATGAAATTACTTGTAAACCCATTACTAGCCAGATGGTTGGGAAAGGTCATGAATGAGAGGGAAAAAAATGGCCTGTTGCAGGATCCAAACCATAAATATGGGACCTCTCAACAGACACCCTAATATGTAGTTAGAAAGAAGAGAAGAGAGCATGACAGGGCTAAAGAAAAAAAAACTTTATTAATGTTGCAATGGTTCCTGAATGTGTATCTCTCTCTTTTATTTTTAAAGAAAAGAAAATACTACTACAAGATTGTAGCTAGATCTTTGTTTTATACTTATCCAAGCTTGTATAAACAACCTATTCCCACATTTTTTGTATGCATGTCTCTTTTTGAATACATTCACAGATGTAATATTTTAAGTCGTCATAACATTAAATATTTGTTGGTTCTTTGTTTCCAGGGTACTCAGGCACAACACACAGCCTGAACTGTTTGTTTTATTTTAATTCAGTCTCCACATTCACTTTGTCACTGTTAAAGCCCTGATAGAAAAGGCAATAATTCAATTTATTCAATGAGACCAGGCGGTGTTTCAGATCAGACACAATCCTGTGGCCCAGAAATGTCCTTATTCCACTGAAAGCTTGCTGTACAGACTTGTAATTCCCTATCTGGTAAAATGGACCACAGTCCTCATTGTCATGAGGCATGGAGGGCAAAAGCCACTAAATACGGCATTTGAAACCAGGAGAGGCACTACAGTGTTTTCCAGCTGCTGGAAAACTTGTAAATATAAGTGTACGTAAGCTGATGGCAATGATGTGATGCATTTGGTCACATACATAAGCCATATGGTCAGTTCATAAATGTTATGAGATCTAATGTCTTGTTAAAATGGAAGTGATGGCGTCCACCCCTTTTTTTTAGACTCAGGGACTTTAGATTTAGTATTGTGTTAAAATGAAAGTAATGGTGCCCACCCCTTTGTTTTGGTATGGGGATCTGAGATCCACAGCCTGGATCCTTGCAATGCCGGGGCTCTGTGAAGAGCAGACACTGCTCTGCAGTGTGGACACTGCCAAAAAATCCCAGAAAGCTGATAGATCCTTCAGCCTCTTCTTGTGTAGACCTTGATTCTGTTCTCCAAGATTTTCTCGAGCACTGGGGGTGCCAAAGTATCACTTTTATTCAATAATAATTGTGTAAAACCTTATCTGGATGCAGAAGTCTTTAATACAATATTAACCTAAATATTCTGCATTACTACTACTATGGTCAATGTTACTAATTGGTTCCATTGCTTCGTCTCTAACAGTAACCAAGAGTCAGATCCTTAATCTGATATCAGTGTGCTTCCTGAATCAAATCTGCTAAGGAAAACAATTAGAAGAGAAAAAAAAATCAAAACACGGGGAACTGAGTGTTTCTTATAATTCTTTAAATTGTATGAAAATACTAAGTTGTGGCTCTTCTGTAAAAGAATCTGGAACTGATTAGAGGAAAGGACTTTTCACACAAATGCAGAAGGACTTAAGTCTAGGGTAAGAATTTTGAGTCTCCTGTGTTTTGCCAGTAGCAAAAGGTACTCTAAAGAAGTAGAAGTTTCTTGAAGTTGTGGTTTGCCATTTTCTAAATTGCATCCCAGTGCCTGATATCCCAGATATGGAGCGGGCCCAACTGGAAGTAGAAATCAAAGCTGTTCTAAACAGCTCTGACAATTTGTCCGGCATTCATCATTCACATCTACACATAAATTTGAAACAAACTTGAATATCTAAAGGCTTTGTGTTTAATAAAACCATAGATTAAAGGCTGCAGTACTACCGCAGGCTAC
>NW_009189135.1:0-2546 GCF_000690835.1 Fulmarus glacialis | reverse complement strand
CTGTTTCCAGCAGGCAAAAAGCCATAAAGTTTGGAAATGTTATGGAGACATACTACATTATCACGGTGATGTTGCAAGAAGATTTCCGGACCATTTTTCTGGCAGTAAGAGAGCTAGTACGAGCTGTTCATAGAAAATCCAGCACTCTAAGCTATCCATGTGGCTATGTGCAATAACCACTCTATTCTTGTAAACATAGCTCAAATTTAACTAATCATTGTGGTCTGGCATTTTGAATGTGGCATACACACTGTGCCACTGTCAGGAGCACATCTCAGTAGTCTTCTCAGCTTTTCTGTGCTCTGGGCACAGAGGTGGCTTCGGGGAACCACAGGTCTGAGCAGAACACCGCTGAAAAGCACTTTTGTGTTTTACAAATACACGGCCAATCTCAGGTGAGATTCCTTTGGAGTCCTGTCAACTGGTCCAGTCCACAGGGAGACAGTTGGTTTGCAATTCTGCATGGGCAAGGGCAAGAGAGTACAACAGTCTCACGAGTGAATTCCTGTTCTGTATTCGTACTACTCCCCTGATTCTTCACCTGAGCATCCTGTTATTTCATGACCATTAGTGAGTGTGATTTTTCTAACAGCTGTGAAATCAGGGAAGAAGAGTTATCCATGTCTTACACACGGGGACTGGGACACTCTTTTGCACTGAGTATGTGTAACTGAGATGTGAAGCCATCAAAGACTTGACCACAGGAATATTCTTTAAGATATTCAGAAATATAAATGAGTAATGTCTACATCCATGAAGCTAATTAAACCACTTGGCTTTTTATTTATCAATACTGTTCATTAATTAATTGTAACAAACAGCGTACTATCTCCTTCCATCATTTCTCTCAGCTGCTCATCTCATAAGAGAAATAATACCTAATGACTATTTTACGTACACTGTGGAACATTCTTCAGGTGAAACAAGTTCAAATCATCAATAACCTTAGTGGTGATTAAGCAGAGCACTATGTTATACCCTTTAATAACAATTATCTGCCTCTCCCTAGATTAGGAAGTTTTTCTTTAAAAAGACATTATTTTTCTTTATGAGAAAATGTTGTAAGGTGCACCCTACCTTGTACATTACCATGCCTTGAATCAAAGTTTTTCAATATGTTTCACTGGGACCACAGATATAGCCATAGAATATTCACTCTGTCTCAGGGTAGGCATATCATAATATATGTAGGAAAAAAATTGTGAAATTAAAAAATTACAAGGTAAGCTTCCTTCTGAGAGTAAAACTCCTGTGACTGAAAAGAAAATTAAAGAATAAACAATATATTTAGTAGCATATTGCTGCTCTTTTTTAAAATTCAGTGAGGGTTAACAGAATAGATCTGCTTCATGCACCGAGAAAATACTGCAAATAATAACAAAAAAAGAGTACATTATTTCCTTATGCTCGTAAATGTTCCCTCTGAAGTGTAATAATACATGTTGTTAATATATATTGTAATTCCTTGCCTGTGGTTTTTCTTAATGATGATCTTAATGAAAGCTGAGTAGTTTATTCAACAGACAAACATCAAGTTCAGGAGAAATCTCTAGGCCCTATACAACGCAGACCTGTGTGGACTTAATCATTGTCTTCAAACACCATTTTTGTGTGTGTTTGGCTCAGCTCATCAGGCTTCTGTCTTTGTGAACACTGGGGTCACTGATCTCAAATTAATGGGAAAATACTAAAAAATAATCCTGCTCTGGTGTAATTAATTGAAATTAATACAGAATTAGAGAAAAAAAGTTAGGCTAGAGTATTTTTTCTTTCTGTTTTGTTTACGTCAGGAAACAGAACACATTCAGTAACTTTTTTAGTGCTTGGAGGGCTGTTTCATCTCGTGGTTCAGGGTGAAGGCAGTGTTTTTTCCCTCCATTTCCACAGCTAATGGGAAACAAATGAGGGTGCCCATTAGGCCCTGTAATTGAGGCTAGAAGCCCAAGAAAACTTTATAAGGTAAGGTAATCCCCTTCATCTTCTTTCCTTCCCATGCACTTCATCCTGTGCCAACTACTTAACTTTCCCTGGATCTCACGATAAAGGTGTAAGTGACCTCCTAGGTTATCTGTTCTTCTGCAGACGGAGAATCACTTCTTGCAGCGCATGAACACTAGCTGGTTTGAGCTTAAATGGAGCTTTGAGGCTTCCTATAAAGCTTTGCCCTCCTGCCCAATACCTCTTTCTTACAGTACAACTGAGGAAATAGCTTGAAAATATGTAAAAGGAAATTGCAGGCTCTCCTGTCTGCATTTCTGCATATTGTTTCCTTATTTTTTATCATTCTTTTCCCATTTTTTTTTTCCAAAGCAGACATCTCTGTATGCCTCCTTTGAAGTCAGAGCCCAGCTCTAGAAGATCATGCAGCTTCACAGTGAAAAGTGTTCCAGCAACAACAAGAGGAGTCTTCTCCTGTTACCTACCACAGTGAAGAAGTGGGAGCAAGGCAATAGACCCCCTTGTAAGCCCCTTGCTAATGATAGATGAGTGTAGGAGAGCTGCCAGACTTTGTTGAGGGAGGAGGGCAAGGAGTTTATATATATAAA
>NW_009189134.1:13896-40462 GCF_000690835.1 Fulmarus glacialis | reverse complement strand
GCCGTCGGCCCCTCCGGCTCCAGCGAGAGCCTCCCCGTGGGAGGCTATAATTAACCCCCCGCGTGGGCTCGCCTACCCTTTAACTTCTTTCTCGCCCCAAACCAAAAATGTTTATTCAGGAAGGAACATGAAAATCTGCCTGATGCCTCATAATCCCTTGCTCTTCCCATCTTTCTCAACCAAGGGCTGAAGCCAGCTGGGGTTCCTGTCTCTGGGGAGGGACCCAACTCCTACCTTGCTCTGCAGCCCTGTACAGAAGTTCTGCTGGCTGCATTTAGACACTAAAGTCTTTCCTCGTAAGCTAACTGGGAGAGAAGTGATAGAAGTCCTTGCCTTACACTCCCGAGTGCCTGAAGTTTAATGTACTGTCCATACAAATGGTGTACAAATTGCCACACGATAATCTGATGCCCTTGTCCCCTTACACGGAGGTGTTTCCTCCCCACATGCTATATACATCAGTATGAATGAACACTTGTTATGCAAGATTTGAGATCATGGGTTGAAACACAGTTTATGTAGCATTTTTATTTATCCATCTGTCTCTTCTGGAGTGTTTGCAAAGGAGCTGGCTCTGAAAAAGATGGGAACTTTCGCTTCTGGAGTTGGCATTCTCTCCCAGCCTTCCACATAGGCACACTATGGGATTATTTTTCCAGGCTCTCCAGCGTCATGTCCACAGTACAGAAAATACTATGCAGCTTTAAGGTCATCAGCACCACCACTCACATTAGAAAATCCTTGCACAGAGCTCTAGAGACACTTTGAGCTCAGGTAACTGATGCAACTGCAGCTCCAAGTTAGAGCTGAGCTTTGCTTTCTGTGGGTTCAAGTGCATCTACTCCACAATGAGAAGATGGGAAAGGTCACTCCAGCGTGACAGTGGTGCTTCCCACAGCTCTCTAGAAGTTGATAGAGTTGATTGAGAATGAAAGCTAGATTGCCTCAGCACAGGCACTTGTGAGCAAGTTCAGAAACGGCCGGAACACTAAGACTGCGGTTAGCCCTCTGTCATACAAAACTTGCTCATAGACAAGCTAATTTGAGTGCCCAGACTCAGCTGCCAATCAACCTAGTTAACTTTGCAGCTGGGACTCAAGACACTTATACATATCTAGCTAGGGTTTTTTTTTTTTTTCCCTTTCCTCAGGCTTATATCTAGTAGTCATTTAAACACAATTCATGTATTATTAAAGCGATGACAAATCTGGCTAAAAATTGCTATATCTTCAGGTTGATGAATGTAAAATTCAGTCAGCCTAGATAATTCTTGGACTTTTGAAACAGTTTTTATTTCAAGTGATTCACCAGGAATTTTTTGAGAGCCTGTCACTGTTTAAAGTAATGGTTGCACAGATTTCAGCAGGTACAGAACTGCGCTGTGATTTTATCAGGTCTCTGTTTACACCCTTTACTTTGCTCCTTGGCTATCTGCCAGAGAGATACCGTGAGTAGCATTGAATAATTTTGCTCTGTATGACCAAGGTATACTCAGCTGCTACTGACTCTTCCATCTAATTTACTGTAGCAGCCATTCTTTCTACAGTGACTACTAAAACAAAACCGTAAGAAATACAGAAGGAAATCACGAGTTAGTCTTTCAGTTGTCATTCAAACCTTCTGACCCTGCCTTTCTCCTTGCTTCTAGGGTTGATACTTTTGTTCTTACCCCCTTCGCTTCACCTTCAGCTCTAACTGCATATATCATTTTATAACAAATTTAGAAAAAATAAAATACTTCCTTATCATATCACCTCAATACCAGTACAACCTTTACAGAATTGACTTCCCAAAACAATAAATATTACCCTACATTATCTCTAATGTAATAAATCATATCCTCATTGCTTCTCAAACATGACCTGCTTAAATGTTAGAGATTAACTAAAAACCTACATCCTGCCCATGAGTCCTTAACCCAGCATAAACAGCACATTCCTAATCACTAGAAAATGTGCGTATCTGGCTGATTTATGCGGGCTAAAACTAAGCACTGGCATTGCTCAAGAGGTGTGTGTGGCAAGAGGCAAGTAGCACAGTGACAGGCAGCAGGGGCAGTGGGTGAAGTAATAAGTAGGTGAAATAATGGTTGTATGTGGCAATGTGGAGTTAATGGCTAATCTAGGATTTTGTGCCTTTTCGTGGCTGGCTCCAGTTAAGCTTCATGTAAGATTACTAACGCAGGATATTTGTTTGTGAGAATGTATGTGTGTCTGATCGACGGTAACGTGTGCATGCCTGAAAGTGTGTGCATTTTTTAATATATGCAATGTCCATCTGATTCTTAGTGGTGATGAAAATAACAATGAACTATAGAAATGTTAACCAATAAATGGGAAATAGATTGAACAGGATAAAGGTAATTTGCAAACAACTTTATTTGATACTGCACTTCAGAGGAATGAAAGTGAGTTCTTGCCACACAATTTTTAAAACTCCAATTTTTTAATGTTCTATTGTTATTGGTGAACAGATTTGTCCTTTTAGGAGTAGCTGTTGATGAATCTTAAGAATTAAATGTTTCATGTTCAAATGAATGAGCTGTAAAACAGCTCTTGACATAATAGCAGTATATTTGGGAAGGTACTCTGACAGTGTTTTTACATTGTTATCTCAACTTTTACGTCTGTTTTTGAGCTTTTCATCTGAAGCATGTATCCATGTAGTGTTTTAACTGGCCTTAACACTGGCTTGACCACAAGTGGCAACTGCTCTAGTTTCACAAGAAAGCATTCTCAGACACTGAGGATATTCACAGTACATGAATATTTTTTATCTGCAAAGCAAACAAGCTCTTTCATTTTCAGCTGAGTAACTTCCCATGGAAATTAATTCACTAAACAACAGTAGTTAAGTTCTTCACCACTTCCCTGCATACCCCTTCTAGATTACACCATCTGTGAAGAAAGGAAGGAAGTCGCCACAGATAATAAGGTCATCTTCATATTAAGAAATGAGTAGAGAAAATTTGGAAAGATTCATGTAATATTTCACCTTGGTTTCGCTCAACAAGATGAAGATTAAATGCTAATACAGTAATGGGGAATAGGAAGAATGCAGGATGGGTAGCAAAGAAAAAGGCGCAGATACAGACGAAGGCAAAAACCAAGTAATGTTAATGTGTCAAAACGAAAGAACTGAAAAGTGGATATACCATTTCCAGCATTTGGGGAAAAAAAATGGAGGAATTTCATAAAACACTTCAGGACACCCACCTTGTGATAAAAGAAAACTCATGGAGTTCCTAACTGGAACACGTGGATTAGAGCGGATTTGCAGTTGAGGAAACACAGAAGTAAAAATAAAGATGGGTAGTAACATTCTATGTTAAGGAAGTAATGTTCTGCAAATGAAACATAGGGAATAAAACAGCTCATAATTTAATTCCAATTTATTTTTGGAAAAGATGGTTACAAAGAGTATTGAGAGGAGAGGGCTGTGAGACCATTACGACCTGTGGGTGAAATTTTTGGAGGCAGCTAGAAAACTCTGTATTATTAAAGAAATGGGACTGACTGGATGCAAAGAACCAGTCAGTGAGATTTCAAATTGCCAGTTAATAGTTTGGGGAATACATGCTACTCATTATTGGGGCCAGATATTCTGGACTGTGGTAGTCAATGAACGCCTCCTCCAAACTGTCACCGAGCCTGTAAGAAGTAAAGCTTTTGGGTGGTTCCAGAATATGCCCTCAAAAGCCTGACTGTAGATAATAACCCTGGAGTAGGTGATCACAACTTATGTGATGAAAGGTAGGGGTGAAAGAAAGTAGAACATTCTCAATTTCAGAAAGGCAAACTGTGATAAATGAAGGTACCTGGCAATAAAATCAGCTTGTATAATGAAATTAGAAATTTGAATGTGGAAGAAGCCTTAGGTTTCTTAAAACCAAAATTACTAATTCCTTTGGGATTCTGTATCTTACACAAGGCAAAAAGGTTTACAGGTAGAGGCTTCAAGGCATAACTGGAAGAGAAGTGGCATCAAGAGGGAAGTAAGAATTATAAGAAGAGAACATATAATAAAACAGAAAAGAGGTCTGGTTCAAGAAAGATCTTAAACATCAATAAATGTGAGAATGAAAGCAGAATTTATCTGGAAAATCAAGTTAATTTAGACCTTGCATATGATATCTGGAAAACCAGCAAGTTATCCAGCTGTAACATAATATTGTAATAAAGAAGTGATGTCACTTTCCAGTGAAGAAGAAATGGGGATCAGAGATCGTCTACGTCTGATTTTAAAACTAAATGCATATTTTGTCTCCATTTTCAGTAAAGATGGTGATGCTGAACGCAGGATTAGAGGGCAGGATGGCTAATAGCTAAGAGGGAAAGGAAACTGCTAGTATCACGTATGAGATGAAAATAAGACACAGTCTACAGCCTCTGGATAGATAAGTCAGAAAACAGCATCAAATGAAATCACTCATCTCATGGTAAGCTTTTTAAAGTCAGTATAGCAGAAAATGATAAAGAGTAATGTTTGTTTACAAAAGGTGGACCTTACCAGATTATCTTTCTTTGATAATATCATTCAACTTCTAGATGAAGGAGGAGGTGATAGGAATTAGCAAAGCAGTATCAGAGAGTAATGGAGGTGACGGGCTATCCATAGAGGGTAAAGCAAAATCTAATGATCAGAGGTGAAGTATCTGAGTAAAGATTGTTCTCTTTTTTTTTTTCCTCCCCTATCCCCCAAAGATCAGTTTTGGGCTTAAACGTATTAGATGTTATTCTTAATGATACTGACACAAGAAGGTGGCAGGAAATAAATTTGTAAATGACCCAGTGCTCGGAGGAACCACCACGAAGGAGAACTAGGAAACCATACACAATTAAACTGATGGAGAAATAGAAATGCAGTTAACTTCAAGAGTATAAAAGCACGACCTTTTGGGACTAATATCAGAAATTTCCTCTAGCAGTCGGGAGCTCATCACTTCAAAAAGATCATGAAGAAGGACAGAATATTCTTGTTTATCACAGCATGATACGAAATACCATTCAGTTTCAGCATTAGAATGACAAATGCAATCTTAAGCATGGCTGGGCAACAGGTTAAGTGCTTTCACACAGGCACCTAATTGGCAGTGTGGAAGTACTTATTCGGAGCTCCACACAGGCAGCCATGAGCTGGCTTTGAGATGTAACAAACTGAAGGAGTTGATGTGCCATGATTATTTCTGTTGCCTTCATTTGAGCTTTGTTCATGTTGTTAAATTGTGTAGGGACAAACAGCCACAAGCTGTCAAGCCAGTTTGTAATTAAGCCATGACTTAGCATGGCTTAATAAGTTACTACGCCACAGACAAGCTGTAATAACTGCCTGTGTGCATGCTCCCAGCTCATCCAGCTGCTGAAGTAAAATGTGTTATTTTAAGCTACTATACACTGCTATAGCATCCTAGCTGATTAGCAATAATTTGCCTTGGTAACCCGATCACTTGTGAGCATATGTTCACGCTTTTCCTCTGTGCTACTGGGAAGCTCAGAACTCAATGCAGTATTGTAGGTAGCATAGGAGGTAGATTAGAGGTGTTCGTTTTGTTAACTTCTTGCTGAGATATCTCCTTTTGCAGTCTAAAATCTTGCTAAACATTTTACTTCTATGTTAGAATACCAATTTTTGTTTAGACTACTCTCACCCATCATCCCTAATGCGTCTTCATCATTATTACTGCCCTGGTTTGTTCTTCACTGACTATCTGGACTTTAGATTACTTTTTCTACCCTTTGACTGAAGTATTTTAGGAGAGCTTAAAATGGTTTTAAGAGAGCTTAAAATGCTTTAAAAGAGTTCAAAAGCTTAAGCATAATCAACTGTAAAGTACTTATGTTCTTATCTTTTAAGCTTATGTTAGTGAAGAAGTCAATCAAGTTTGGCTAGCAAGCTTGCTTTTAGGCTCCATAAAGTAGATGAATTCTGGTAACAATATCCTCTCAATTTTCAAACATCTTTCAAATGTTGTATAGATACAATGTCAGACCATTCTAATGAAAATTCAAAAATAAGCATGAGATTCAAAAAGAAAAAAAATTTAAATCTGAAGAGATTATCATTGAAAAATGCAACTTTTAACTGAGATATATTACTGTCGATGCAATTCCATTGCTACCTTTTCCTGCCCACTTACAGTATTCTAATGACGAGTTAACAGCTTCCTACTTAATCTCTGTGATATTTTCCTAATTCATATGGAATCACCATTACTGTTAATTCACTGTTTTACCCTTCCTTACTGTAACTATGAGAAGTAATTGCCTGGGAGAGTGGCAAAGGTTGCTTCATAAAATCAGTGACACTTTAAAAATACTTTCCCAGATTTCCATTCACCATGATCTTTTTTTTCCCCCATTGTTGAGGGAGAACAACAGCTTGAGAGCCCCAGTGAGAGAGGGGGCTTGTAACACACGCTGTTCTCATCTACCCATGGGTAAGAGAAGCTGCCTAGAATGGGACAACACATCAGGCAGAAACAATCTGATCTATGCAAGTAGTTTGTATTATTCGAGGACATTTCTGGTGAGGGCATTCTGTTAAGATCAGCCGAGCTGTTAAACTGGAATGGATGTGACTCATCATCCTTCTGAGGGGAAAGCCACCAGCAACCAAACTGTGCACAGTGTGAAGGGTTGCCCTAACGCACTCTTGAAATATTAACAATGAGCAAAGCATGTCTTGAGAAGTTTTAATTTTTTTTTTTTTTTTTAAAAAGACCAAGGCGGGGAAAAAATGTTGTCTTCTGACAGAAACTTCATGCATGTCCAGTAGGTCACTGAACCTTTTCCTAAAGAACTGAACTGCAGCAGGGGCTGTTGAGTAATTTATAGATGCCTGCAACTGATAAGTACCAGATTAAGTGGAAGGAAAGGTGGCAAGAAATCAAGCAAACCAAGAAAAGTAAGCCCACGGCAAGGGAAGGGCCTCTGTTTCTCTAAAATCTTATAACATCTAAGCAGTGCTCTCTGGTATCCATCCCCAGTGGTGCACAACCCCAGAAGAAGTGGCCCAGCAGGCCAGAGCTGCAGACATGACTGGTTGTGAACTTGCTAATGGAAACGCTTGGTGGTGACTCAGTTAGAGAGAGGCACCAATAGCAAACCCATCCAGTAAGATCAACAGGCTGCGCACCAGCTTGCTGGGAGGCAAAGCTAATAAGCATGACTGGCAAGAGGGGTAACACTGACCCCAGATGGAGCCCCTCCCTAAGTTGTTACAAAAGAGAGTTAATTCTTCTTTTTCTGCATTTCTGTAGGGTGGTTTGGTAGGTGCTATCCCTGACCATCAAAGTGGCCCGTGTCAGACACTTTGTCACACTGCGGCCATTTCAATTTTGAACTCTGAGCAAAGAGCTTAGCCTTCTGCATGCTGAATCCAGGTACATCCCCTGCATTGTCTCGCAGTATCCACAGTTCAAAAATTAACATTTTTAATGTTAAAACATATAAGCGTATAATGAATCTTCACAAAGAAAAGCAAAGCAGAATGTAGGCCACGTTCCATGTTGTTATTTATTAAGCTTTTTTTCAATTAACAGTGTGGCGGGGTTCCCAATTATATACTAACAGACAGAACAACTGTCTTAAGGTGAGTATGTTGTATTTAGTTTTGAAAGTATTGTTAACTCCTCCTTTGTCTAATTATTAAATCCTTCCTAAAAAAGAAAATGTGTGTATTTCTTACTAGCATATCCACATGGAGATTATTCATGACAAGAGTATTAATTTATATAAGCTATTCTTCTGGCTTCTAGAAATTATATTAGTGTCTGGACAGAAAAAAAGAAAAAAACCCAACCACTCAGGTACATTCTCACCATAGTGACCTACGAGAGAACTGTCACAACAGAAGCTGCTGTTGCCACTACAATTTCCAGAGCTCCTGCTGTTTGTGTTGCTGCTGAAGAGAAAATCCACTGCCCTTCGCTGCACTTAAAGCTCAGTAAGATCAGATTACAGCTTGAAGATAATGTTCACATCTTACTGTACATCAATATCAAAGAGAAAATGAGATGATCAAAATATGCCAAACATAATAATAGTGACAACATTAAGTATGCTGTGTATTTCCTTCGAGGTACTGAGCGCTCTGACTCCCTCCTGTTTCAGCAAAGGGAAACTATCAGCATGATCACAGCCTTTGGGTTCAGCTCTGCTCAAGCCAGAGTGACACTAATCTTGGTAAGAATACAAGCCAGGTAAGAAGTAGAGGATTGATCCCCCTCAAAGGAAAAATAAAATCTAGTGGTGTTTTTAAGACACAAAAATAAATTAGTAGTTGCAGTTATCAAAGAGAAAATATAAAATAAGAATAGGCATGTTGTCTCTTTGCATGGTGAATGTTGTGAACTCTGTTCCCACACTCCACCAAAGGACTGCCAGTTAAAATAAGCATGTTGCAAACGTGCCTTTTTGCCAACAGGACAACTAAGTCAGTGAAATGTGTAAAGCATACCTTCTGAACAGGCTACCTGTTGCCCAACTAATTAAGTATATTTCAAACGATTAGAAAAGATTTTCTAATTTCGAAGATAATCTAAAGCTAGTGACAAGAGAACATCAGATTTTTAAATGTGATTGCTCAACTCCAGAGAAATCAGCAGTTTCATGAATTTCACACTCTGCAGTATAAAAATGAAACAAACCCAATAAAGTCTTGGTGATAGGACTTGACATTTTAAAAGCAGTATTTCTGGAAGTGAAAGGGCCCCCAGAAGACCTCTGATTAGCCTGCTCACTATCAAGAAACTCTGGAATAAATAACTCTGAGAGAAACTGCTGGGATATCTATAATTAACTATAGCTAAGGGAATTAGAGTTGAAAGTTACTATGATAGTTGTAAAGCCTCTGACATGATAAGGTGAGGAAGTAAGAGGAATGAAAATTATTTGAGAAAATGCCCCAAACCCTAAACTGATCATCATTATTAGTGACATCTCATGTGTGAACCCTATGAATAAAGGAATCAATTTTTCACGAGCTGCAAGGTTAGGGTCTGATGTACAGTTGATAGTTTTATTATATGTAATTCATAAGATCTTAAAAAGCCATGAAAAAGGTTCATAATAGAAGTTATGCTGTCTGGGAAATGGAGACCCAAATCAAATTATAATTCAACTGACTTTCTATGCAGAAAGGTAAATCTAAGTTTGGAAATCAGTGTGTCAAAGGATCACTGCGTATCAGAGATGATTCAGTTTGAGACAAGGGTAAACAGATTTCATTTGCATTCATCTAAATAGCTCAGGCTGATCAAAACTACCATACAATATATTAGAATTTTCTCTATGAGGTTAACTGTCCCTTGCAGTGAGGGAAGTCCCTCATACTTTGGGCAGAGGCAGGCAAAAACTCAACAGAAGTACATCCTGAAGTGCAGTTGTACTGGCTCCTTGGCTCCCAGAGGCAAGCTGTGAGTCACTGCCAGAACAAAGTACATATTGAAATTAGATTTTCTTGTTTCCATGCTTTTTGTTTGTGTGTTTAAGTTTGTTTCCATTTTGTAATCAGAAACTTAACCCTTTGCTATAATCTTGTTTTCTTCATTTAGGTTTGCTTGGTAATAACAGTGATTTCAACTAACTGTGGCAAGCACAAGGCACATTATTTCTGAAGCATCAAGTCCAAATAAATGAGTTGGCACACATACTGTTAAGATACCCACAACCTGGTAGAAATTTGAGAAACCAAGGCATTTCTTAACAGATAGCAAGAGTCAGTGTTACACTATGGGGAGAAGTCTTTCCAGTGGGGCATTCACTGAACACATGAGATTGCACAATTGCAGGTGCCCAACTGAAATTAAACCTTTTGGAGGTTACACAGTGCTCTGGCACTACTGAGGATGCAACGTATTGCAGGGAAGGAGGGGTGAGGCAGAAGAATAGGTGGAACTCCAAGACAGTCAAGCGAGAATGCCGCAGGGAACCGCAAAGTGTACGACTGCCAGGATAAGCCAAGTGAGTATCTTGCATCTAGAAACAGATTCAAGAAATGTAAATATTACATTCCATTGCAAAAGGGTATAAGAACAGCAAAATTCCAAAAGCTGGAAAAGAAGGAGTGACAACAGACACTGGAGAGCACTACTGTGCAAAGCTCTTCAATGGTAACAAGCTCAGCTTTTTCATAGTGTTTGAAAAAAAAAAGTTGAGAGGTTCCACAAGTGAAATGCAGTAAGCGCAAAAGTGAGTACATAGTGGACACTGCCAAACACACTGCTGGCACTGTCATATTACAGCAGGACACTTGAAACTGGATGGCAGCAGTGTATAAGCTACAGAGATACAGAAAACCTCAGTGCCAGTTTATTCAGATAGAGAGGGACCTTTGGATACAGGCTTTGCAATGGTGTTTGTTTATCTAAGATAGGCCAGTGTTAGCTGAAACACCATAAACCGCTTATTTGCACTGCTAGATGGGGCTTGGGAATTTTCACTCCTTGAAAAAAATGTTAATGTTACTTTTTTCAATTACTAGCACATCACTATTGCATTATCTTTACATTTTTTGCAAATCAGGAGTAAAAGAAAGGAAGATGTATTTGCAGAGATATTGGAAAGAGCAGGGGCGTTCGGTTTGCAGTGGCTATGACTTCCAGGTTTGTTTATTCAGTCTGTGACCCTCTGGAATAGGCTGTAGACAAGATGACTAGCTCTGGTAGTGGCAGTAGCTTACGTCTTACCACCATTCCTTCCAGAGGCCCTTTCCCTGCCCAGCAATAAAATACAGGAAGGACCAGAGCCCCTTGAGAAAGAAGGCTTTTAGAAATAACTTACTGTCAGAACAATTAATCCATAATCACTCTTTTCTCCTCACAGGTCTGTGGCATCGCTTGGAGAGGAGACCAACAGTGAGCTGCCTAAATTACTTGGCAATACTAATCTACTCTCAGCTGCTATATTTCTCAGGCACTCATCTCTTCAGTGTGGGAAACTTGCTGCAAGCAACCTGTTGTATATATTCAGTAAGTATGGCACTTTCAGGAAATTGCCGTGTCCTGCAGCAAAGGATGGACCACAGTATATGGCCCTCTCCCGCCACTAGAGAAAGGCGTAGCATCTCAAAAGTGGGCATCTCTACTACAGAGCATCTGGCAGGAGTTCAGTGGAGTGGAGTCCTTCGTGCATGTCTGTTTGATAGAAATCATGGATGGTCTCAGTTAAAATGTAGACTGCGACTGGCAGCCCAACAGCAAGAGAAGGAACGTTAATAGGCAGAACATACAGGGACTGAGCTAGAAACACATATTTCAACTTGTATTCAAACCTTGTCATACAGCTGTGTGGTTCTCCGTGTATCATGCCCCATTACATACAGAATCTTAATGACCGCTGAGGGTTGAAGTAACAAAAAGAAGAAGTTATACTCTATTTTCAAGCACATTTAACTCAAACCACAAAACCAACAACTTCTGAATTCTAGTGACAGAATTACAAGAAAGCCCTGTGTGAACAAGGATGCGGGCAGGAAGGTGTGACTGAAGACCTAAAGTCTGGGATTTTTGTTTTCCAAAAGCAAAACAAAGGACTGTATACCCAAAGTACAAGGAAGTCAGTGAAGCAGAAGCCACGGGGGATGAAGTCTCCACTCATCCAGTACTTTCAGATTTAGAGGACAGGGCAATTTAGTGAATCCCAGAGATGAGGAGACAGAATAATAGACAGACTCATGCAGATTAGGAATCATGCCTGACTGACTGCAGGAGCAAGAGAAGTAAAACACACAGCCCTGAAACACTGTCAAAGCTGATAGACTTTTGAGAAGTGACATGAATTCCCAGAGAAAGAGGGAAAGGCATGTGGCTTGGGGGCATCAACTGTTCCTTCAGAATATTGGAAAGGTGGAGAAAAGTCTAGAGACCTCAATCAATTTGCTGAAGCATCTGATCGTGTTTCTTTTCAGGGAAGATACATGCATCTCATTTTCTGTTGCTTGAACATTCATTAGTCATTTGTCAGAAGAGTCTAAAAAGCAAATCATGCAGAAGTAGTCCAAACAAAATATTTTTTTCTCTCCCTTGTTCTTTGTGTGGAAGGGAAAGAATCCTGGAGCGAGGTTGAGACTATCATAAATCCTGATTTAACAGATATATGAGTCAGTATCAAAGAATATGAGACTGAAGAGAAGCATTTATTTGGTTCCAAGAGAGAATCTCACTGGCATTCATCTCTTCAGTCACTGCAGCTTGTACTGTAACAACAAGAATTACTTTTTAGGCTGCTACATCACATTAGATTTTAACCAGAACTCAGAGAGAGACAAGTAATTGGACTGATCATGTTCCCATCAAAGTCTGCCATATAATTCCTATTTATTTCAGAAAAAGCAAAATCAGTCTGAAGATATTTGTAGTAGCATTTAAAGAATCGCTTTCATACCTAGTTTCATACCATTTAATTCTGTTGACTTCAGTGGAGTAATATATGATTTTCAGTCTTAAAAATAAAAGCAGAATTAGGTCAATTTGTCTTTTTATTAATTATTCATTGCCCAAGCCTAGGGACTTATCACAGTTGAGGCCCATACACACTGCTGCTAAAGCCATAGCAAAAAGGCAGTGATTATGTATTAGGCCTTTAGGTCCATAGCATCAGTAAATTATCGCTGCTTCTATATACCTGCAATGTTTTCAGACAGACCTTCGTATTTGGAAAGTACAATTGCACTTATCCACATTATTTTAAAAATTGATTTCAAAGGATTCTGCAAAACATAATCTGAACACACGTTTAATAAGACATAAATACAAATTAAGGCAACCATTGAAGAAGTGTATCTGTCTCTGTAGTTAAAGCCTACTAAATTAAATTTTAAAGAATTCACTCAGACTGGAAATCATATCACTGTGTGTGGGCACAGAAGAAGGCTCAGTAAATTCTGGCTCAGTGGGTGAGTCAGCATGAGTCATCAGCAGACATACCATCCTACGGTTATATGAATCCGCAAGGTACATTTAGAAACATTTCACAGTAACAAAATAATGCCATCCTCCTGCTTTTTGTCTAGATGACATTAATGACAGCCCCAACTTTCCTAAAATATTGTAGGTGTTCTCAGCCTTAAAAGGGAGGTTAAAAAAAAAAATATCCCTCTTTATTTTGGTATTTTCATTAAGGAAAGCTAACACAAATATGAAAAGCCATTAGGAAAGCCTCAGGTTGTAAATAAAATCATTTACATAGCTGCATTACACTGACAGACAACTGAGCAACATCTACTTTTCAGGTGGGTTTCTGATTACTTGGTTGAAACACAAGGAGTTTCTTCTTCTCTCTTCCATTTTTAATTGTTTCCATCACTCAAAATTTCAAATGGGTAATAATTTCAAATGGATAATAATTTGCTATGGCAAATGAAGTCATTTAGCTGACATCACCAACTGTATCATAAGCAAAATAGTGTCAATTTTGTTCAGAAAGACTTTTTAATTGTGGCATCTTATTGAAAGACTCTGAATGCAATATAGATGAGCATTTGTAAAGCTGAAACGATTCCTGCTTTCTCCTCTTCCACTTTTCTTAATTTCCATGGAAAAGTTAAATTGTTTACTTTTTATATTTCATTTTCCTCTAAAACAGATTTCATTCTCTTCCAGCATGTCATTCCGTATACGATATACAATTACCCAGCATAGCTTGATTTGTGCAGCTACATAGGAAATGCATTTTTCACTCCTTCTCATATTAATTTTGGGAGCTCCGATATTTATTTTTTCTTTAGTTTTGCTACAGATTAGGGAAATTTCACAAGTAATATTGCTGCGCTTACAATCTAATGAACGGACTAGGACTGTTCGTGGGCATATACGTACACAGCTGTTTGGCCAACTGACCACCTCACAGCCCCGTCTGGAAACCAAATCCACTGCCACGATTAGTCATCCACTTGGATCCCACTTACTACAGTGATGCCACACAGATGCAGCCAGATCCACATCAGCTAATCTAGTTACAAAAAGAGGCCCTGGTTCTATCAGATATGTTGAAATCTGTGTAAATAGAAATGGCTTAACCTTTTATTTTAGGCCGCAGACTCTTGTTTCCCGCTCGCCCAGTAGCTTGGCAAATGCATTCTAAATTTGTTCTCTCATTGTTCTCAAGGGGAAGATGTTTCCTGGATTTACTCCTAACTATTATGTTTTGGTTTACTAACTAATTCCTTTCCCGGGCAAGTTGTCTCTGTATCACCTACTTAGTATTTCAGGCAATTAATATTGCCCTTCATTTGTTATTGCTATATGCTAGCAGTCTTAATAAAAAACTTGTGGGTTTTTTTTAATTCTGTGAATTATATATTAACGCTTCTACACTGAGTAAAGAGGGTACACTTGCTTGTGCTGCTGCCTCTGCTTATTTTTGTAAGGCATTAACCATAGTTGGAACTTGACTACTGGATGGGGCCCTTTGGCTGGACGAGGAAACACCAATTTTGTGAATTTTGATGAATTTAGGAGTGAACTACTGTCATTAGGACAGGTAGCCTTTGGCACACCGTGCAGAAGAGCGTAGGCCCCTTGAAGGCTTTGCAAGAAGCTCTGAGGGCAAAGTGTTTTGCAAGCATCAGAGGCACCTTAACGCTGGATTTGGGCTTCCAGTCTTCAAGTGTAACCACAAGGACAAACTCAAAGCCACATTTACCAAACGCCTATGCTGTTTACTCACTGGGCAATCAGGGTTGCCAACTCCCCACACACAGCCCAAAGATTTCAGCGCTTAACCCAGGTTGTGAATAAAATCAGTTAGCAACATGTCTGTTTCTAAAAGCTAGCATCTGGCAAAAAAAGCACACAAAGAAAACCAGAAATACTTTTCTTCAACTATGTTCACTCAATAATACTATTCAGTAATAGTTTTAGTTCAAATATTTTACTCAAAGTCAAATCTTGTAGGACATTGCTGCTTTTGGCTGTAAACAGTGGGGAATAGAAAACATTTTCTTCAGAAAAACTCATTATTGCAGTGTTATATATATGCAATATACACTTATGTACATACACATACTTATCTTCTTAGAATATAGTCTCAGCGTGTAGTCTTTCCACAGAAAGTCAATATTCAATATGCTTTGTATATTTTAAGCTGTGTTTTATACAAAAATGTAAAGTAGTGTCTATTTTAGTAAACTCATTATCAAATGTTGCTGGAAGCAACACTCAGTCTTGTGATATACTGCTCTTTCTTCAGCATTCCCTACAATTAAAGTGGGTTGATGAACACTAATTTAAATTATCAAAAGTGAGGCAAATTCCTTATTTCCTTATGCTTTTTATCAGCTACTGAATTTCACATTTTCTGTAATTCTGGAAGAGTTTATTTCTAGTCTTGCTATAAGTAGGGGAAATCCACTCTGGTAACCATACAACAGGTACAGAACAAAGGATTTATCAAGGATAATTTAGTATCTAGCTGCAGCAGATAATATAATAAAAATAATTCTTGAGTCACCTTTGAGGGAGGATCCCTTTTCCAACAGAGGCCATCAGAGCCTGGAGGAGGTGCATGGAATTTCTTTTTCTTTTGCCACAAGTCCTCCCAGAAGAAACCTCAAAACAGAAGTTCACAGACTCACACCTAAAAACTTCCAGTCAGACTTCCAGAAATGGAGACCTTGTGAGTAATCCAGCAAGTAAACCTACAAAAGGGAAAACCACAGGCGTATTTACCTCCTTTCCTTCCTTAAATGCTTTCAGGTGCATTTAAAAGGCAATTCCTCTGCCACAGCCCCTGTTCAGCATCTCACCTGCCTGGGCAGTGGAAGCTGGAGTCTCCTGAGTGCTCTAGGCAGTTTCTGCTCACTCCCATTCAGGCTGCTTGACACTGTGGGATGGGTTTATGTCCAGGTCTTTGATATATCTTGGGGTTGGGGCTGCTCCTCAATTCAGCTACACAGCCATTGAATGGGTATCCAAAAAAGCCTCAGTCCACTTGAGACCTCATGCAGGACTCTGAATGAAGAAAGTCCAGCCCCTATGACTGGGTAACACAATGATATCATAAGTCTTCAGGTGGGCTTACTCCAAGGGTTTGTGACACTTATTCTTAAAATTGTGCATAGCCCCTGTAGAATTTTACATAGCGCCAATTTTCTGATTTAAGTCATTCCTGAATGCACTTATGATATCGCTCCCTGTCTAAATAGACAGTGGATGAATTCAGCTAGGGAAATATGCCGTCGTTCTGTATCCTTGTATTCTGTGCCCTTGCTGGAAAGGGACTAGTAAAGGCTTTTTCTATTCTAGCAACAGCAGGACTTCCTAAGATGAAATTGCTGAGTAATCTTGGTCATTTTCCAGTATGCTGCTTCATTTAATGTAATTTAGAGCATCATTTTCATGCCTGTAGCATTTAGGTAATCGTTAGCTAAGAGTTGCTGATAGTATTAAACGTTCAGCTCTGCCATGCAGACCTACTGCTACATTTTCCGTCTTTGATAAATTGTATGTCAAGATCAGCTACAAGTGCTGCTGTTTCAAATAAAAAAAGAGAGAAAGTGGGAGAGAGAATGAACAAGAGAGGGAAAGGAAGGAATGAAGGAAGCAAGCAAGCTCTGGAGAAAAAGACTAAAGTTTTTCATTAATTAATTTGTTATGTAAAATAGCTGTTTTAACACACACAAATATGTTAAATTATTTTTCAGCATCCTTTAATTTTCCTACTGATTTGATAAAATGTCAAATAAAATTTCTAAAAGTAAAAATGAAGCATGACAGAATCAAACTAAGCTTGTTCAGTGACCCTTATACTTTGGCAATATTTAATATAACTTCAAGGTTTTTTGCACAAATATAGTGACTATACAAAATGCAGGGCAGTGGGGAATCTGACAGTATTTTACAGGTCTATATGTATTTGTGGACTGTATGCATATACATGTATTTGTGTAATTCTGATAAAAAATAAACATCATGGCTTTGACTTAAAACTAGCCAATGCTACCTGAGTTAATTCACATGCATAATTTTCCCCCATAAACCTATGGAAGTAGCCACTGCATAGCTCAGGCTACTGCAGCAACAGGCAGAGAGAGTGGAGGGCTGGAGTTGGCAGGGCACTGGGGACATGGGCATGAGAGACAGAGAGGCTAGAGATGCGTGGGTGTTGATGAGGCCCATAGAGCATAGCTGTAAATAAAAAATAGCTAAATAAGTGCCAGTTGTTTCATTTTCTCTTTTTGCACACCAATATGTTTATGTAGACTGACTGTGGGCAGTGCTAGTGTCTGAAACAAAAATTATGCAAGTAGCTGAGCTAGCTCTTACTGGGTGGGAAAGTGGGAGGCAGTGAGGAGGCAGCGGTAGAAATTGCAGATTTTACATGCTTAGGAAAAAAACGTGTCAAACACGAGCGTGTAAAAGCTGCTGGGTGTCACAGTGCATAGTGCTGAGCCAACATTGTTCTGCTCTCTGAACTGCTTGATGAGCAGATCTGACATCTAGCAATGCCAGTCATGGCACATGGTGAGCAATTTTGGAGCAAAAAAATCCTGTGGGGGCAGGGGAAGAGGGAATACTGTCAAAGCCACATCTTTGGTCTTTTCCCAGTGAGAGTCTGACATAGAATTGCTCTGTGGTATAAGCACCATCCTTCCTTAGATGTTACTAATAGTGCAAGCCAGTTAATGAAAGGCTTGCGTGTGCTGCAATTTTTGTGCAGAGAGTGCGAGGGCACGGGAAAGCGGAGGAAGAGGGTGTTTGTGCTGCTTGTGGGCAATGGGTAGATTGGGACAACGAGGTGCGTAGGATGGCCGAACTGCTTGCAGGACTGTCCTGCACAGCGCTGCTGGGGCTGAGCAACCCTGAGGCTTCCCCGGAGCGTGCCCATGCACGTGCTCTCCTGCTGACAGCAGCTTTGCTTCGAGGCCAGGACGGGGTGGGCAGCCACGGAGCGGACCTGGGGATAAGGACTCTTAAGGAAGTGCTGCCAGGAGACAGTGCAGTGGAAACCAATGCATGTAAACCTGCTTAATTATACAGTGCTTAATTATATATATTATATCTAAATGTAGAGGACAATGAGTAGGAGTAGCCCATATAAGTTAGTTGCCTGCAAAGTAAAAAAATCCCTAGGTACTGCAGTTGGGTAAGTGAATTTAATCTTACACGTTTTTTTCTTCTTTTTGCTTTTTTTTGGAAATCCGGAAAGCTTCTTTTGTAAATTTGCACAGCCGTCGACTTGCTGAGGGCAATGCTACTAACTATGTTGCCGAGAGAAGTCCTCCCAAAAGACTAAAACCTGTGGGCTTTATTTCTTTTCACATCACTAATTCATCGCTTGCTCTCCTCCCTCAAGTTTTACAGAACGTCAGGACCTGACTGGAGGAGCTGTCTGTCATACTTCCAGTTAATCAATGACCTACTTTATTATTACATTTCAAGCATGGGCTCAAAGAGAGGCTTTCTGCATCGAGTGAAGGTCTGTTCAATAACTGGCATGAAGGACACGGCAGGGAACAGGGCTGTGAAAGAGTGAATAGTTTTTACTAAATGTCATTTCACGACACCTCCCCTTGGTAGTCCAGTCTATTTTAGGTACAACAGGATGTTATCGTTCCAGTTACTCTTTCAAATACAGATGTGCAGATTGTGGAAATATCCTGAGCACTGAACTGGAAGCCTTTCATATAAATATTAGCACATCAGAAGGAAACAAAAAGAATTTTATTTTAATTCCCCATCATTTAATCGTATGCATATTCTCCCATATAATGGCAAGTACAATCCAACTCAGCCGGCCTCAGAAAGTGAAGTAGAACAGTGTGCCGAAAAAAATTATTTTCTACGGGACTAACAAAGCGCAACCCTATTATGAAACTTATTTTGTAAGACTGCTACTGTTTTGGGGGACAGACCTGTTCCTTTGTGTCTTCTGTATCACACACACTTAATTTCATTACAAAAGTAACCACTTGTTACTTTTATGCACCTCTGCAAAACTGCCATGAGTAGGAGAGAAATGAATTGGGTTCTACTTTGTCTCATGTATCACCATGAGGATTACTATTATGTTTCTATTACTATATATATAACTTTTATATACATATGTACAGTTATGCTTCTGCAACCTCATTTAGCCAGTAGAGTCAGTGGATTTATGATGGTCTCACCAAAGACCGAAACCACCCATGCACTGGCACAGCTGGAGAATGACTCGGCAGAGCCTCTGTTGTCACTGCCAGGACAAGAGTTGGAAAGATCTTGAGTTTGAGATCCGGGCTGAGTTTGGATGTTTCGCAACTGAATAATGTCTTAGGTCTGGATTCATCTCACCTAGCTGTAGGCAAATGTTTGACTCGATCAGAAGGGTAAGTAGTAACCCTCACGTCTGCATAGGGTTAGTCATGAGTGACGGACTGCGTCAGTCCACCTAAGGTCTGATGCATTTTCTAAAGGTGTCTATCTTTCCCCATGAGTCAACACAGGAAGCCCAGTGAGACCCTGTCCCTAACTGGACACCTCGGGAAGCGTCAGCGCTACCTGTTATCGGTCAAGGCCTTCAAGCGCTCAAGGAATGGTCCTGACCTGGGAGGAGAGGACTGATAGATCCTCTCTCTGTTGTAAGAAAAATGGGAATTCCCTAAAATCTTGTGCCACTAGTAACTTCCCCAGCGATTCTGAAAAAAACCCAAACTCTTACACTTGAAACGTGTGGGTTTTTCAAGAGACAAAGCCGGTTCCAGCAGTAACCCCTTTCCAATGATAGCAAACACTATTCAGGAGAATGGAATCTTGTGGAGCCAGAAGAGGTACATGCTAATGAAATTGGGATGAAACCGTGTTGCTCTTACGATTTTGGTTCCTGCCCATCTTTGCATAAAAGGAGGAGTTCCAATGCTTGCAATTTATACTCTCTGCAGTGCAAAACCTCCTTACATCGTCTACCTGACCTGTTACACTGCAGCTTGGAGTAAAGCAGACATTCAGAAGTGCTACAGAAGACAGACATCCGCTCCTCCTTCGACAAAGTCAGAGTAGTTTTGGGATAGGTGAAAGGATGAAAAGGAGCTAAAAGTACCCAGCATCTCCCGTTCTTTCCTCCTAGTATCAATATTTAGGCAAGGTAGCATGCAATCCTATCACAGGTGACAGAAAAATACAGGTAATACCTTTAAAATAGGGCTTTAATAAGAGTAAGGTCAGGACTGCTGTCTCTGCTCTTTGGATTCGTTATGTGGAGAGAAGAATTGCTGTCAAGGCATCAAAAGCTTTGTTTATTAAGACAAATGCCAATACCTGAAGCTAAGTACCTAAATAAGCATCTCAGTTTCAGGTTCTTGCCAACCACGTGGCTTTGGCATTTTGCAAAATAATATTTCATAAAAGTGTACTGATATATAAGCAAACCATGGTTTTAAAATGCCACATTAAGCTAAGGGGTAGCAGAAAAACATAGAAGTACAATGGTGGAGTGGTTAAAATGGGTTGCTAGGATGTTACAAGGATGACTTTTGAGATTGTTCCAAAGAGTGTCTCCTCTCAGAACTGTTAACACACAGTTGGGCTGAGGAGTCAAAAGCAGATAAATTAGATGTTGGCTACATGGCTCTCTGACGTGCCAGAAGTTGGTGTATCTTAACTGTTGTAGCTCAAAGGGCTCCAAAGATCAGACAGGCCATGAATGCTGATTATTATGAAATTTGTGTGATAAGATTATGCAGAAAGAAAGCCCATTTATTTAGTTGCAAGCTGAATAATTAGATATGGAAATTAGTAGCCATGGGTCACATAATGCCATCATTTTGAGAATAACCTCATTGTAAGACCAGATCTAAACTGAAAAACACAAGGAACAACTGAACAGAACATAACACATTTAACAAAGGAATAAAATGATAGTGAAATGACCACATTCCAGGGAAATGAAAATCTGCTCCCAAACTCTGACTATATTCGTTCAGAATCTCACATGCTAAATCTCCTTGAAGGGTGATTTTTCTTGGACAGCTCAGACAGACGCACTTCCATGTTGCAAGCCCCTCTCCTGTCACTGCTGCACAGAGCAGAGCTACTGATGGTCTGCTTCAACCCGAGTGTGGAGAGACTTGCCGGGAATACATGGTCCCTTCTAAAGAAAGCAAACTTACTAGTTGGTTGCTCAGTTAAATGCAAGCTACCAGGCCTTTTGGCCCCCTTTTTGTTCCTTCTACAACTATTCTGTAAATGAGATGTTTTGCCACTGAAGTCATGCAAGTAATAAAAAGGGTGATGTGGTGTTTCCTGTACCTATTCCCTATCTCAGCATGACACAGACCCTGCATGCTCCAAGCACCTCTGAAGCCTTTCAGTCTGATGTTGGTAGAGCATGGCGTCCAGCAGGCTGTGGT
This sequence comes from Fulmarus glacialis, assembly GCF_000690835.1. Taxonomy (NCBI): domain Eukaryota; kingdom Metazoa; phylum Chordata; class Aves; order Procellariiformes; family Procellariidae; genus Fulmarus; species Fulmarus glacialis. Next base: position 19,138 of record NW_009189134.1, on the reverse strand, counting down.
ATACGGTGTCCCTGAATCTCAACCTCCTCCCTTTTGCACTTCTTGCTCTTTAAATCATTCACACCTCTGCAAGCAAAAAAAGAGCATGTGCCTGAAAGTCCTGTATTAACGACTGAACCTTCGAGTTTCTAACAGCTCCTAAAGTGCTGAGTACCCTGAGCACTCACTGGAAATTTAAGCCCCTCCACATTTTCTGAAGCTAGCACCAGTGAGCACCATAGGGAACCGAGATCTACGCCTCACTGTACCCATGCAGATGAGGGAGGAATGGAGCTGCCTTCTGCACTGCTGGTGGCTCAGGCCAGCATTTCTTAGCTTCCTCGGACCCAAATGGCCTTCTCTATACAAAGAGCCTTCACAATCAGTCCACAGTAGGGTTTGTGCATCCTCTGAATAACTCACCTGTGCATGAAAAACAGCAAGAACAGGTAGCCCTGGAGCAATGGGGAAAACATCCCGGCAGGGTGAGGAGTATGAGGTGTTTCTGGACTGCTGTTCACTTTCTTGGGGTATCTCACAGCACTCTTCTGGACCAAGGCATCCAGAATCCCACACCAGAGATTTGGCCACAGCTGCCCTAGTCCAAGTTGCGAACCTGTCAAAAAATTAGGAGAGACACCATCTTTTCTCGGTGTTTGTATCAGATTCTGCGTGAACCAAGGGCTAAATCCCTGAGGGTGTATCTCCATTTTCCATGGCAGTGATGTTAATCCAAGTGGTTACTTGGATTTACACAGAGCTTCTGAGTTACTCTGTCATAGTGTTAAGCAAAAAGATCCACTGTAAATGCACCAATAAAAATTACAACAAAGGCCAATCAGGTTCTTTTTTCTCTGACTTATTCACACAAAGAACGCTTTAAAAGGTGAATTGCTGACTGAGGCACCACTCGAGCTGGGATGAGGATAATTTGGGGTTGGTAACTGTAATAGCTTCTAAGTGAAATTCATTTGCTGCCAGTAGTGCAGCTTTAACTGATTTTCATCTGCACTTTTAATAAAGCAAATACAAAACATAGTCTCCGGTATGTGAAAGTCTCCAAAGCTGGGACAGAAATTAGTAATGTAATAGGGTAAGGTACCTAGGGTCTGGATAAAGTGTGCTGGAATTAGAAATGCTAATGGCTTGTCTCGCAGATAACTGGGTTGGTATAACAGTGGGCACAGTGGCCTGCCACGAAGCCCACTCTGCACTTAAGTCACTCCAGAGCCTGGGAGACGGCTCTGCCACACGTCCAGGTCTGCCCAGCACCACTCGCACCTTTACAGAAACGCCAGAAGAAGGACTGCTGCAGCCATTTCACAGCACTGATGCTCCTGATACATCTCACCAGAAAGACTAGGGTTGTGATAAGGAAAATCTTTTCCGCCTGCTTTTGAAAGGATTCGTTGATTCAGGACTAGACCTAACATTTGTGCGGAGACTTCCAGTGTGTCAGAAAGGCTGAAAAATCTGATAACAGTTGAGATGAACAGAGGAAGATTTCAAAAAGCCTTGCAAATTTCAGGAGTGTTCTGTTGATCAGAAAGAGCTATTTTGGCAGGCCACAATTCCACGCAAGATACTCATTTATAAGGAGGAGGAATATGTCAGAAGGAAGGCGTAAGTGAATTGTCACTTAGGAAGTCTCCACTGTGACTAAATCTTTCTAAAGAGATCTTTAACTTGACTTTTAATAAACTTAAGTTCTTGGAATACCCTTCCACTGTTTCAAAGAACATACATTCACTTATTCAGAAATACTGGGCAAGTCTCTTAATTTTGCTGTGCTACAGAGTACTTATTTGTACAAGCATCCTACTTGCCTTACATGAAGTTTGCAAGTAAACCCACCAGTGTTTGCGGAGCATTTGAAATACTTGGATGTCAGTGAGTCAGACATTAAGAGCATTTGGTATTAGTTATTTGCTATGTTCTTTCTCCACATATTTTAGTCATATAATATACATGTAAAAACATAAAAGCAACTAGCGTTGCTTTCCTTAAGACAAGTAAGTCTTCCTCCTAGCAGCTCACAATCTGGCCCTGCAGCTTTGGCTGTCTGCCAGACAAGTTAGTGCTGGTATCATGTAGGCTAATGTAACTCTTGAATCACTTGACTAAATTTAGACACTTGCCTCAGAGTTGCCTCCAAACATTTAAATAGACCTCACAAAGATGCTTTTCAGGTTTTGTGGGGTTTTGTTCTTTAAATCAGACACACGCTTTTAATTTGGCTTTTTTTAATCTCTTCAGTAAAAATAAGTTATTATTCATAGTTACTCATTCAAAAATATTAATTCTAAATAGTTGAGAGTTGCTTTCCTAGCATGGCATGCGTTCAGCAGTGCCGGATGCCCGAGTGCCTAGGCGCAGGAGCAAGGTGCAGAGCGGCTGGTTTGTTTTCCCCTCTGGCAGCCCCCAGGAGAAGCGCGCGGGGTGAAAACTGTGCAGCTTAGCATGATATAACCCGAAACACAACGGCTGGGACGGTATTGTCTTTTCAGGGCTCGTGCCCAGAGATACTCACTGGGAGAGTGACTTCAGACCTAAGGGAAAGCGAGGGGACCTGTCTGGTTTATCTCCCCTCCATCCTTCCCTCCCTGAAGGTGCGGGAGGTGCGGGAAAGGGGAAGAGTCCAGCGCAGCAGGTTTGCAATCGCCTCACCACCCCCTTTGACGGACCCCACACTTCGTCTTTGAGCTGCCTTTCTGACTAGTGGGTGGTATGGTTACGTTATGATGAACTATAACTGTGGGCAGTGTGAAATCCAGCAAGTTAGCCGTTATGAGCGGATCCCTGGCAGATACGCGCCAATTCACTTTTGGGTGGCCCTTAGGCCCAGTGACATGTCTGAGGAGCAGTCAGAGACTGAAGCTTGGTCGGCACGACCCACTCTCCGGTGTGGAACTGTAAGCTCACAGAAAGTCCCACAGACTCACGTGAACCACCGGGGAAAAGGCGTGACCCCAGGGCATTTCTGAGCCCAGCCCCTGGGAAGGAAACCTCATTTTCTGAGCTAAGCCTCATACCATCCCTTTTTCTTTAAGGAATATTAAAACAAAGCCGTCCAACAGCGGATAAGCTCATGGATGTTTTGGAGCTCGTTATACACTCTACATGTTGGTATCTGGTTGTCAGTGTATAGAAACTTCCCTGCTGCAGAGCTTCAGAAACTGAAAGCAAAGGCCGTAACTGGCGTGTTTGAGAAACACCGCAGAGAAGAATTGGGTAAGCGACCCGCAGAATGAGATTTATGAGAATGTATATGAACTCTGCAGTTATAAACAGCTAGCTATACCATGACCACGCAGAGACAAACAGCCCTGCAGTTTAGTTAGTGACAGGGGTGTGCAGTCCCTGCTGCCGTACTGAGGCAAATGGTACGTCTGTGTGAGAAGCAGAAGTAGAAAGTTCGGAGTGAGCTGGAGACTGTGTTGACCTCCTCAGACTCCATACATCACTCAGGGTGGTAACAGCTGACTCCACTCAGGTCTTGTGTTCTTAAAATGCATGGTTAATATTCACTCACTAACTGTGGCAGCTACGTTTGGTTTATTCTGTATAATTAACGAGTTTATTCCAGAAATACGTACCATAGCATCCCTTACATTTTTCTCTGAAGCATCTGATATTGGCCAGGGTCAGATCCTAGATTTTTTTGGACCAGCTTGGAAATTCTTCCTTGTTTTATTAAACAAAGTCATTACATTTTACTTACACGTGGCAAATAGCCACACTTGAAGCTTAGAAAACAGTAGATTAGCAGCATTTACCCCAAAAGAATCTGAACAAACTGTAACATATATTTATACATATACATACAGATGTGTACGTACATAATATGTACATAGATATATATCTATAGGAAGCACTGTCTGAAATTCCGCCCTCCCTAAGGAAAAGCATAGCAATCGGCTGGTGCTGAACTCGCCCTATAGCAGCAGAAGGAAGGGGAATTTTGGCCCGTGTCTACAAAGGCAAACTCCTACAGAAGCAGAGTTCACATTGGTAGCGTTCATGCGCAGCATCTCTCCTGCGTCGGGCCTCGGCCGAGAGCGTGCGGCACCCCATAGAGCAGCACTCCTAAGCGAGTGCCTTGGAGCTGAGAAAGACTGAATTTGCACCAAAAGACTGAAGTGTTCGTTCATGGCCAGAAGCCACAGAAAGCTTGCAACGAAAGGCGTGCAGCGGAAGGCGTAGCTAGAGAAGCAAGGAGTTAGTGAGTACAAAAGGACAAAGCTAGGCCCAGAGACGTCCGAGAAACTGATCTCTCAAGTCTGCTGACGTCCATCAGTGTAGTGCCTGGGCTTTCTGTGTAGTGAGAACGTCTCAGTGACGTGGTATGTTTGGGGAAAGAGAGGTGAAATGGATTATTCAGGATAAAATACTGGGTTTGTCAGTGACCAGAGGCTTCAAGCATGTTGCCTGAAAACAGCCAGAGCTTCAAAGACAATCACAGTCATTGGCTTTCTCTGTTTAACTCTATTAATTCGTTAATTATATAATTCATTAATCTTCCTCCTTTCAAGAAGAGAAGGTGGAGTATTTAGCTAGAGATGAATGTGGACTTGGACCTCATTTTGAACACACACGTTTTACTGAAAAGTGTTGATTTCAATTTGGATCTGAATTTTACTTCTGATCACCTTTAGCATTTAAAAATACTTAGACAGCTGGAAGAAAGACCTTTACGACTGGCAATGTTTACATGTGGATCTGAATTTAAAACCATAGTTGACATGAACCCATAGTCTATGCATACACTATACAATTACACTTTCAGGGATGTAGACTTTCATTTCCCCATGTGGTCTGTGGCCCAGACTACAACATAGTGTTTTCCACATGCCAGAGCTGAATTGTCAGCTTTAATAGTAATTTCACCAGCAAAGTCACCAAACTGGCCAGTGTCATTCATGATTACTTTCTACCATGACATTCTGTCTCAGATTGAATTTGATTACCTAAAGCTTTATTGCCAAAGCGAAACAAACCACTCTAATTAATACTGCAAGCTGAATACTAGCTGAAGCATGGTCATTTTTTGTTCTTTCAGTAAAGCCTATCTCTTTCAGTACCATAAATACCCGTATAGCACGGTTTGAGATCATCTATATCAGCTGAAGTCACTATTAAAATTATCCTTTATTCAGTCAGTTTCAGAGGACATCCAATTGCAGCTTCAATACACTTCATCTTTATGCCATGGAGAGGGACAAAAGAGTCCAAGGGAAGACCTAAAAATCCTTGTTACAGAGGT